>NC_086449.1:479459532-479594532 GCF_028390025.1 Pseudophryne corroboree | reverse complement strand
GATTTGTTTGAATATGAATGTGCAGTGGGATGGAGTTTGACCTTCAGCTGTGATTTCAGTTCATCAGGATTAGTCAAGCTAGGCGATCAAGACTGCTAATGCATAATGATTTATAAAATGAAAAATGTGTAGTGACCATGCAAATGTTTCAGCTAATCAAAGAGAGGAACTTTAGCTTTGAGAAGAAAGAAAAACAAGGGCATGTCAAGGCCTAAACTAAAGATGTATGTAAAATAATCTGAACATCTTGATTAGCCTGAGTGAGATTAGAAGTTACTTTTTTGGCCTTTTAACATATGGTGTAGCGTTTTACATATCCCTATAATCACTACTACAACAAGGGTATGATCAGTTTGTTTTCACCAATTGCAAGCAGAAAGTAATCTTAGCTAAAGCATCTACATGTAACAGAAGACATAGCTGATAAAACATTGTTCAGTAAGGTTCCTGAAACTATTCTTTGATTACAAAAATAACACTCAGTGATATTAAACTAATTAAATGTAAGTATTTAATTGATGTGTATTTCAGTACAGTCTAAACACTAGTAATGAACTGCTGTTCTGAGAAAATGAGTTTTTGTCACTTGAGCTCTGCATAGTACTCTCAATAATTCTTTGATACAATCAGATTGTTTTTAAAGAAGCAGTACCTTTATTATTTATCCTTTGTCATTTTCGAGATACATTTATGTAAAAAAGAAACACCTTTCCCTGTTTGCCATTTTTTTTTTTCATTTTGATTATTTCTAGAGTCATGTTGTTAGTTGATTTATTCACTAACACTCCCAAAAGCATTTTAGTTATGATTATAGGGTTGTGCTTCGGAATTCTCTTTTTTTTCCACCTGCTAAAGATAATTTCATGGGAATATTTTAAATCTTATAGTTCTACAGGTTAAAATACATATTAATGTATGTCCCACTCTCACTGTCTGCCTTATGTGTCACCCCTGTCTGTCTGCCCCTCCACTTTAGAATGTAAGCTCTCACAAGCAGGGCCCTCTTTCCTTTATGTGCCTTTCCTTCTCTTACTTAAACTGTCTTCTACTCCATACTTCCTTCGATGGCACCAAATCCCTTAGTTTTCTGCCACCCTGATACTTATGTCAGTGTTGTCTGCTGATGCAGATATATTTATACACCCTATACTTGTCCTATATTGTCTTAAACTGTGAGTCACTGTTTTCTATTTTTGCTTATTTGTTTATGTACTCTGAAACTGGGCACTGCAGATCCCTGGCACCATATAAATAATTAATAATAATAATAATAATAATACATAATAATACATAATAATAATTATATTAATAATATTAATGAACCAATATGGTCAAAAACCCACTCTGTCATATACTTCTATGAAGACAAACATAGCAAATATAATTTAATAACGTGATTAAAGAGTTGTTGTTAATAATAATAATAATAATAATAATAATCATGCATATGGCAAAAACAAATAAGTTATTACAAATGTACTGTAGGTCCTACACACTGTGCTGCTAGATAGAAAGTGTATCACAAGCTGAATAAAATATTTACAGACTAATAGCATACCTCCCAGTGGGATTCCAGCGGGACAGTCTTGCTATTTGGAGACTGTCCTACTGTCCCTCCCACGGGTCACAGTGTCCCGCGCGCAGGGGGGGGGGCGCAGTTGGGAGATCCTGTGATCACTGCTGATCTGCTCTGCAAAGCATCTGGTGATCACTGTGCACTGCATCTAAACAGTGCAGGGAGTGAGGCGGGGGCTGCCCAGCTGCTCAGGGAGCACGCCCCCAAAATGACAAAAAACGGGGATTGTGTGGCGAGGCCCTGTCCCTTCCAGTGAAGCTCTGTCCCTTCTGACAAAGCCCCGCCGCATTTTCGAGCACGGCCGTGCCTCCGACGCGGCATGTCCCTCCTTCCCCTATGCCAAAGTTGGGAGGTATGTAACAGTCAACATTTCATAAAGCCAATTACTTACTTTTGTGATTATGGCTTATAAAGCTTTAAAAAGTAATGTATCTTTGCTATAAGAGAAGTCTATACCATCTAACTAGAATATCTAACATCATGGACATAAATTAGCATTTAAATCAATAGCACACAGCATCATACTGATAATTTCCAGTAGCAGATAACATGCCCATTATCATGATTCCATTTATTACTTAATATTACTTTATGTCTTTTATTGAATTCCATTATTGTATTAGTCCTTACCACATCAGCACATACACATATCACATAAACCACATACCACATATCTACCACCTTTTGTTGACTTTAGATGTGGCAGCTTGTGCTTTGAAGACAATGGCTTTTAACTATCCAGCACCATAACGGGTGGCAGTGAGCCCTGTGCTGCCAATGCTTGCTAAACCTGTGACATCATACTGTCATGCCTAGGGGACAGGGCCACCCATTCTGGGAAGTAGAGCTCTGCCCGTAGGGTCCTGAGCGGCGCTGCAGCAGCACTACTGGATGCAGGGTCCTATTCCAGGCACCCTGAAAGCCACATGCAGGTGCCGCAAGACACCCCTAGTTACAGCATTATCTATCAATGCCTTTCTAAAATCTTTACTGACAATGATGCAGTCATATCTGTTTACCACTTCTTAATGGCAACTGAAGGGTATCTTCATCTGGGAGCCAATAAGACACCATAATCTCTGTGAGATCCCAGATTTTAGAGCTTCTTATTGGTCATACAACTCTTATGCTGCACTCATATTACATCATTATATGATTATTATCTTTTATAGATATTTCACTATTCATCTGGTCCTCAATTTGTTTAAATATGGAAATTGTGAATAATTGAAACATCTGTACATGTGTGCAAAAATGTTATGTAATTGCATATATTTTTATGTTACCCAGAGCAAGTACATGCTATTTTCACCCCGGTAAAGAATTGCACATGGGGAGGGGGCGTGGACAGAATGTAGGAGTAGGTACAAGTGAAAAGTAAAACCATCAAAAGCATAAAGGGTACACTGGGGAAATTCAATGGCAGGTACCAAAGAAACTGCACAAAAGCGAAGGGAAAGGGGCAACTAAGAGAGGGGGGGCTGGACAGCACACGGTGGAAATGTAAGTGGGAAGAGCAGATACGGAGAAGCGTTTCCTGATGAGAGCTGCTGAATCTACCATCATCAGGGATCTATTGGTAACATTCGCTGGCTCTTACAAGAAAAATTATTAAAGTCAGATTTCGTACCTGTCACATCTGATCGGCAGCCTGTGGGAAGCCGCTGACATCAGCAGAAGAGGAGGAGGAAGATTTTGAGTGCAGAAGTGGAAGAAAGTGTGGGTGGTGTGAGAAGGAAAAGAGAAGTAGTGAGCTTGTGGGGTGCACAGGGGCAAAGTGAGTGGCAAAGACTAATGAAAGAAGAAGGTGCATGGACAGATATAAGAGAGGCAAAAGGAGTCAGACACACAAATGTGGAGAGACAAATGACATGCACAATGAACAGATATATAAACACATAAAATTAGAGAGACACATATAGCGGGAGAATGGTATGAACACACACACAAAGCGGAGACACATATGAAGACACACAAGTGGGCAATGTTATGATTCCAGCACTCTGGTCTGAGTAGATTTTATAACAAGGACCTGAGCACTGGAACGTAATGCTGGGAAAGGAAGCAGGAATGGAAAATAGCCCCTTGCGCCCTAACTCCGTTGTCTCGCCCATGCTGTCAGAAATCCCTTGCGAAACTATGGTTGCTTGAGCCCATGGCAGCCGTGTGTGAAGGGCAGATTACGTCTGCCCAACTCCGATGCCCCCTCAGGTCTTAATGGGAGACAAAGGGAAATCCGAGACAGGGTGATAACAAGGGGCCCTCTAACTCAGCAACAAGGCCAGGGGCTACAAGCTAACTTAAACTAGAATATGTGCGGAAAAACCGCCAGGGAAAAGGACAACCAAAATACCCACTTGTCCACTCTCCTACCCGGCACCGCCGAGTTCCGGAGAGGACTTGTGGAAGCGGAACCCTCCGCAAATGCTCCGAAAACAGAATAAAACTATAAAGCGGGCTGAGCCGCAGCACACGGCAGAGCCGCAACTCACGAACACCACACGAGATTCTCTGGCGACCGTGGCGGACAATAGAGGACCAGAGACTTCTTGGGATGAGATGACTACTCCACGATTCAGGAACTCTGAAGACAGGAATGATCGGACACAGTAGGACTGGAACAGACGTTCAGCAAACCAAAGCAGCATGCAGGAAGCTATTACCGGCATCTGTGTGAAGCACTGAGAAAGTATTTAACAAGGAGTCCTCCAATCAGATGTTTCCAAGCCATATTATCAAACATGCCGTGCAGCTGCCAGGCTGCACGAGCAGAGACAAGTGTGTGTGTGATTGATTAGATTGACCCTGCAACGGGGAACGCTGTCCGCCCGTGGCGTCCCCGTTGCTAGGGTCCGGGCGGCTCAGCACGCCTGGCGTCCCTGCATTGCTAGGGAGCCGGCGGCTACGCGCGCACGGCGTCCCAGCGTTGCTAGGGACCCGGTGGCTAGCCTGCCTGGCGTCCCTAGTAGCTAGGCACCGGGCCGCGAGGACATCGCAGACCCCGGCGCCTAACAGTACCCCCCCCCCCCTTGAGGAGGGGTCAAGGAACCCCTAAAGCCAGGTTTCTGAGGAAATTCTCAAAAAAATGCCCTCTTGAGCCTAGGGGCATGAAGATCCTTATCCAGGACCCAAGACCTTTCCTCCGGACCATAGCCTTTCCAGTGAACTAAAAAATAAAGCCGACCCCGGGACAATTTAGAGTCAAGAACTTTCTCTACCAAGAATTCCTGTTGTCCCCGTACATCCACTGGAGATCTACCCTGAGAGATCCTCCGAGGAAATCTGCTGGAAGAAACGTATTGTTTCAACAGGGAACAATGAAAAGTATTTCCAATTTTAAGAGATCTTGGTAAACGTAGCCGGAAGGCAACTGGGTTGACCTTCTTAATAATAAGAAATGGTCCAATAAATTTGGGTCCCAGTCTAGCCGAGGATTGTCGAAGCCTGATGTTGCGAGTCGACAACCACACCTTATCTCCCACCTTAAAAGTGCAGGGACGTCGGAGCCTGTCAGAAAATTTCTTCTCTCGGAAGGCCGCTTTCCTGAGAGCAAGGTGCCCTTTTTTCCAAATTGCTCTGAGATGGGAGGTCAAGGTTAGCGAGGAGACTGGAGAATGATGAAAAAAAGAATTGGCTCTGGGGTGAAAACCAAAAACTGAAAAGAACGGAGACTCTTTGGTGGAGGAATGACAAGAGTTATTGTAAGCAAATTCAGCCAAAGGGAGAAACTCAGACCAATCATTCTGGAGTTTGGCTGAATACAGACGCAAATATTGTTTTAATGACTGGTTGACTCGTTCGGTTTGCCCGTTAGACTGTGGGTGGTAACCAGATGTTAACGATAATGTCATCTTCAATGAGGCACAAAAACATTTCCAGAATTGTGCGATGAATTGTGGACCCCGGTCAGAAACAATATCAGTGGGCAACCCATGAAGCCTGAACACATGGCGGAGGAACAAAACTGCCAACCCTTGAGCAGAAGGCAATCGGGGAAGAGCAACAAAATGAGCCATTTTACTAAAACGGTCCACTACCACCCAAATGACTCGGAATCCGGCTGAAAGGGGAAGGTCAACCACAAAATCCATGGAAATATGAGACCACGGCCTAAGAGGAACAGCTAAAGGCATGAGTTGCCTGATAGGCAACGAACGAGGAACCTTATGCTGTGCACAAACCTGACATGAATGAACGAATTCCTTAACGTCTTTAGAAAGACTAGGCCACCACACTGAACGAGAGACTAACTCCAATGTCTTAGTGATTCCCGGATGCCCTGAGACCTTGCTGTCATGAAATTCAGTTAAAACAGTGGCTCTCAAAAATTCAGGGACATAAAGACGACCAGCAGGAGTAAGTCTAGGAGCTTGGTGTTGAAGCTGGTTTAACTGGGTAAATAAATCCTGAGTGAGGCCTGCCCGGATGACCGAAGATGGAAGTATGGAGGTAACAACAGGATTGCTATTGTGAACCGGAAGAAAGCTACGTGACAGGGCATCGGCTTTTGTATTCTCGGAACCAGGCCTGAAAGTAATTATAAACCTGAAACGAAAAAAAATAATGCCCAACGTGCCTGCCGAGCATTAAGCCGTTTAGCTGACTCAATATATTGCAGGTTCTTATGGTCAGTAAAAACCGAAATTGTATGTTTAGCTCCCTCCAGCCAATGCCTCCACTCCTCAAAAGCCCATTTCACCGCCAGTAACTCCCGATTACCAACGTCATAGTTGGATTCAGCGGAGGAGAATTTCCTGGACATAAAGGCACAAGGATGTAACTCCAGAGACTCCGGGTCCTCTTGAGAAAGGACAGCCCCCACTCCAACCTCTGAGGCATCAACCTCCACAACAAAAGGCAATTCCGGATTAGGATGTCTGAGGACTGGAGCCGAGACAAAGGCTTGTTTCAAGGCCTGGAAGGACAATTCGGCTTCATGCGACCAGTTGGTAGGATCCGCCCTTTTTTTTCTCAGAGCTATTATGGGAGCAACCAGGTCAGAAAAAGAATGAATAAACCTCCTATAATAATTTGCAAACCCTAAAAAGCGCTGAATTGCTTTTAAATTAGTGGGTTGCGCCCAATTAAGGATGGCCTGGAGCTTCTTTGGTTCCATGGAAAATCCCTGAGGAGAAATTATGTACCCTAAAAAAGATACTTCCGTGACGTTAAAATCACACTTCTCCAGCTTGGCATATAAATGATTCTCACGTAACTTTTGAAGAACCAGACGCACCTGGGTAACATGTTGTTCCATTGATTCAGAAAAAATCAAGATGTCGTCTAAATAAAGACCACGAATTTCCCTAAGAAATCACGGAGAACATCGTTAATAAGGTCTTGAAAAACCGCTGGAGCGTTAGACAGGCTGAACGGCATCACCAGGTATTCGTAGTGACCCGACTGAGTGCTGAAAGCCGTCTTCCACTCATCCCCAGATTTAATTTGGATGAGGTTGTAAGCTCCTCTAAGGTCAATTTTAGAAAAAATCACAGCAGAACGTAATTGATCAAAAAGTACAGAAATCAACGGCAAAGGATAGGTGTTTTTAATGGAGATCTTATTCAGGGCTCTAAAATCAATGCAGGGTCTAAGCGAGCCATCTTTTTTCTCCACAAAGAAAAAACCTGCACTTAAAGGAGATTTTGATGGTCTAATAAATCCCTTCTTTAGGCTTTCCTGAATATAATTATTCATGGCCGTAGTTTCTGGCCCGGACAAAGCATATAATCTCCCCTTTGGCAAAGTGGCACCTGGAACTAGCTCAATCGTACAATCATAAGGCCGATGGGGAGGCAGAATGTCCGCATTGCCCTTAGAGAAGACATCGGCAAACTCTTGGTATTCCACAGGAATGAGCTCTGGAATGATTGCTGCAACTCTGACTGGATACGAAATACATTCCTTAGCACAAAATGTACCCCATTGGGAAATCTCCCCGGACCGCCAATCAATGGTGGGATTATGAAAGGCCAGCCAAGGGTGACCCAGAACAACAGGAACTGCCGGGCAATGTGTAAGGTAAAATTCAATATTTTCGGAATGTAAGGCTCCTACGGTAAGTACTACTGGAGGTGTACGGTGAGTAATTATCCCATTAGAAAGCGGACCCCCATCTAAGCCGTGCATGGTGATACATCTATCTAATGGTAACTGCGGAATGCCTAAGGCCTTAGCCCAAGTTAAATCCATAAAGTTTCCTGCAGCTCCACTGTCGACAAAAGCCGACACCAAAGAACTGAGGCTGCCAAAGGAAACTTTAACAGGAACTAAGAGAGAGTTGTTTGAGGAGATAAGCTGCAGACCTAAGTGAACCCCCTCACAATTCACTTGGTCAAAGCGTTTCCCGACTTGTTCGGGCAATTACGAGCAAAATGTCCCTTACAACCACAGTATAAACAAAGACCGGAATTTTGTCTTCTGGTTTTTTCTTCAGGAGACTGCCGGGAGAGACCCATCTGCCTGGGCTCCTCGACGTCCTCTGGAATAGAATATACACAAGGACTAGACCCTACAAGTGCTCCTCTTTCAGCCCTCCGCTCTCGGAGACGACGATCAATCTTTATAGCAAGCTCCATGAGTTTATCGAGAGTCTCAGGAGCGGGGTACTGGAGGAGGCTGTCTTTTATAGCTTCAGATAAACCGAGGCGAAACTGACTGCGCAGGGCAGGGTCATTCCAGCCACAGTCGTTCGACCAACGGCGAAATTCGGTACTATAAACCTCCGCAGGATTTCTTTCTTGTTTGAGAGCGTGCAGCTGACTCTCAGCGGACACCTCTCTATCTGGGTCATCATACAAGAGCCCTAAAGACTTAAAAAAGGCGTCTACAGATAACAATGCAGGATCCTCTGCTCTTAAACCAAATGCCCAGTTCTGAGGATCCCCCTGGAGTAAAGAAATAATAATCCCAACCCGCTGAGATTCATTACCAGATTATGTTGGTCTTAAACGAAAATAAAGTTTACAGGATTCTTTAAAATTAAAAAATTATTTTCTATCACCGGAAAATCGGTTGGGCAAATGCATCTTTGGTTCAGGGACTACCTTCGGGGAGGCTCGCAAAAGATCTTCCTGCGATCTCACCCGAAGAGAAAGATCCTGAACCATCTGAGTAAGTTCTTGTATCTGGTTTACTAAGAGCTGACCGGGATTCGGCCCTAAACCTGACGGATTCATGAGGCCGATAAACTCTCACAAAAACTGAATGAGAAAAAATTAAAACCCCGTTTAATTTTAAATTTTGTTTTTGGGCCGGTAATAATGTTATGATTCTAGCACTCTGGTCTGAGGAGATTTTATAACAAGGACCTGAGCACTGGAACGTAATGCTGGGAAAGGAAGCGGGAATGGAAAATAGCCCCTGGCGCCCTAACTCCGTTGTCTCGCCCATGCTGTCAGAAATACCTTGCGAGACTATGGTTGCTTGAGCCCATGGCAGCCGCGTTTGAAGGGCGGATTACGTCTGCCCAACTCCGATGCCCCCTCAGATCTTAATGGCAGACAAAGGGAAATCCGAGACAGGGTGATAACAAGGGGCCCTCTAACTCAGCAACAAGGCCAGGGGCTACAAGCTAACTTGAACTAGAATATGTGCGGAAAAACCGCCAGGGAAAAGGACAACCAAAATACCCACTTGTCCACTCTCCTACCCGGCACCGCCGAGTTCCGGAGAGGACTTGTGGAAGCGGAACCCTCCGCAAATGCTCCGAAAACAGAATAAAACTATAAAGCGGGCTGAGCCGCAGCACACGGCAGAGCCGCAACTCACGAACACCACACGAGATTCTCTGGCGACCGTGGCGGACAATAGAGGACCAGAGACTTCTTGGGATGAGATGACTACTCCACGATTCAGGAACTCTGAAGACAGGAATGACCGGACACAGCAGGACTGGAACAGACGTTCAGCAAACCAAAGCAGCATGCAGGAAGCTATTACCGGCGTCTGTGTGAAGCACTGAGAAAGTATTTAACAAGGAGTCCTCCAATCAGATGTTTCCAAGCCATATTATCAAACATGCCGTGCAGCTGCCAGGCTGCACGAGCAGAGACAAGTGTGTGTGTGTGATTGATTAGATTGACCCTGCAACGGGGAACGCTGTCCGCCCGTGGCGTCCCCGTTGCTAGGGTCCGGGCTGCTCAGCACGCCTGGCGTTCCTGCGTTGCTAGGGAGCCGGCGGCTATGCGCGCACGGCGTCCCAGCGTTGCTAGGGACCCGGCGGCTAGCCAGCCCGGCGTCCCTAGTAGCTAGGCGCCGGGCCGCGAGGACATCGCAGACCCCGGCGCCTAACAGGCAAAAAGAGGACATACACATTAAAGGAGAAATGGGGTGCTGGAGTAGTGACATAAAAAGCTAGTACTTCACACAAACAGGAGGAATCCCCCTGCTGCTGCAATATGACATACTGTAGCATGCTTGCCTTTAATACAGTGGCCACTGCAAATAATTATAACAATAATAATAATAATTAAAAAAAAAAATACTGTCTGATGAACTTACCAATGTTCGAAGCATCCATCCTACTATGATCAGCAATTGTGCTCCTCTAGTATGACAGCATAGGAAGAAGCAGCTGCAGTGGTGCAGGAACAGTACAGTGCACTCATGGAGGAGTAGAGGTGAGGCGGAGGAGCTAAGGTGACATCAGGGAGTGCAGTATGTGCATACTGTAGTAAGATCTGCTGCCCCCATGTTAATAGTGTGCAGGCACTTATGTACCAATGTTGCCTCCACCCATGAAGTATTAAGAGCCACATTCTGGCACCTCCACCAGCTGCTGGCACTACATCCCTGCACAATTGGCTGTCCTACCTTTTACCAAAATATCCCTATTTGTGCTGCGAAAAATCTCATCCAAACCTTTTTAATTCTTTTAAATTTGAGTCAAACACACCTGCCATATTGTTTCTTTTTGAAAGGCTGATCTTTGCCAGTCACAACATAAGTAGAAAATGAGTGGCACCTTTTAATTGTCTCAAAATACCACTCAGACTACTATCATAGAAAACTCCTTAGTTCCTGTGCATACAGTATAATAGCCATGCTTCTCTGTAACTGTGTTTAAGCTATGATGCCCACTCAAATGGATCTCATGGTGTATTACTACAAGTAGATTCATTCAAATGAGCTTATCAAACAATAAAACACTTGTATGGCCAAAACATACTGTTCTGCTATGGATCAGCAAGACTGAGTTTTACTTTACAAAGACATTGAAGGCGCATATAGGAGATCAGCATAAAGTGGTTCTTATGTGAAGGAAATGTAATAAACACTTAAAACTGACAAACACAAACCCTATGGCCCCATACTTGAAGTTGTGTCTTGTAATATAATAAGAGTCACAGAATTATCTAAGCCATGGTGCTTCGGAAAGGGTGATTTATTGTATTAATGGGTGAGAACACAAAGGTAGGCAGCACTTGGACATTGGTTAGCCTCAGCTAGGTTATGGCAAAATGGTCATAATTCCAGCAAGAGAAACATGTTTGTGTTGTACAGTATGTGTATACATGTCTATGCTCACTTTAAAAGTAATTACTTGCATCCTATCATTTTACCCATTCTAAGTTACTACCATTGTGCAGATACCATAGTCATCCTTGTTGTCTGTTGGTGACAAAATGGGGGTAATTCAGAGTTGATCGCAGAAGCACATTTGTTAGCAGTTGGGCAAAACCATGTGCACTGCAGGTGTGGCAGATATAACATTTGCAGAGAGAGTTAGATTTGGGTGGGTTATTTTGTTTCTGTGCAGGGTAAATACTGGCTGCTTTATTTTTATACTGCAATTTAGATTTCAGTTTGAACACACCACATCCAAATCTAACTCTCTCTGCACATGTTATATCTCCCCCCCCCTGCAGTGCACATGGTTTTGCCCAACTGCTAACAGATTTGCTCCTGCGATCAACTCTGAATTAGGCCCAATATACATAAATGTAAGTTGTATCCCAATCAGACTACCTGTTTGCTGGATATTCCAGCTTACATGTAACAAGTGAGTTTGCAAAGGTTGTAGCCTGAGCTCTCACATTCTAATTCCATGTAATAGAACTTGGCACGCTGCCACTGGCTGATAGGCTGACAGGCAGCAGAAAATGAATAACAATGTTTGCAAATCATCTTATTAGTAATTGGGTAATATGAGATATATATATATATATATATATATAAAACGACTGGACATTTCATTTAATCTTGCTATTATACCTGATCATTTATTTTTTTGTATAATAATAGAAGAAAAGTAGAACCAAACAGCATCACTGACAAGGTTAACAATGTTCTTTTTTCATGATACAGTCTTTGGCGCGATAATTCACTTGTAACAACTGTACAATAAAAATGAACCCAGTATAAATGGTTAGTAAGACTTGCAGTGCTCCTCCCTACTGCCTGTATACAAATAAGCAGTTCCCATACAGGAGCTGTCCCTTTTGGGAGTAAAATTTACTTGGCAAGCTTTTGAGTCAATGCATTTCCCATTGGGACATGACCAAGGGATGACTTACTATCTCACCTAAAATAATTTTGCCTTGGGGTTCATCATTGTAGGGTAGAGGTCTTGTCTCACTTGAAGCATTGTAGAGGCAGCCTCACTGAGAAAGTCAGTAAGCATAAGGAACCTTTTAACGCTCCTCCCTAATGACTATATATAGAAGTATACATCTTTTATTTCTCTTCTCTATGTCTGGGTGAGACATGAGCATGTGCTGAGACAGAGTTGAATCAATGTCAATAAAATCCATGCAGCCGAAAGCTAATCAATGAATTCAAACTGAGCTTAGCTATGTTTTTCTTTGTTGTTGTTTATGTCAGGTGCCTGTTTCAGTGGCCATGATGACTCCCCAGGTGATCACCCCTCAGCAGATGCAGCAGTTACTTCAGCAGCAAGTACTGTCTCCACAGCAGCTCCAAGCACTCCTCCAGCAGCAGCAAGCCGTTATGTTACAACAGGTAATGTTGGTTACCTTCCTTCAACAGTTAATTTTTCCTGAGTGCTCGAATGTTAGGATTGAATAAGCCCACTGTCATGTTTAGCTCGTCTTCACCTTTTACAGCAGTGTATATCACACACAGAAAAATAATGTGCTGTCAGGTGATTGTTTACATTGTCATCTGAAACAGAACATTACATTTCTAGACTTGTCAAAGCATACGAAGTGTCAAAGAGAGATGCAGAAGATTGTTGTTTTATGATATATAACACATTACCACTTGTTTTTGTAATAATACGACTAAGGCAGTTAGAGAATTTTCCAGCTTTTTGCATTAAGTGGACAAATATAGATCTGATTTTTATATTAGAGTAAGGAATTGTGGCAGAGATTTATGAGGAGTGAATTTATATGCAGGTAAAAGTCAAGTGGCTAAACTACAGTCAGTAGATTTGTTAAATGGTGATATTATAAAGCAAGAACAACCAGACACACAAATAACAGTATAGTACATACATTTTCTCATGACACTGTTACACCATGCAGTTATACCTAACTGGAAAACATAATAATGAACTTACAAAGCTTTCATTTCTCCTATATTATGACAACACATTATTACAAGTAAAGCTGTAAGCAGATATATCCTATATTATTGGGCTTTGCTTTCTATTTTACATTTAGGCTGTTATGTTGCATATGTTTACACTCATTTAGTATATAGTTAAGAAATGTGAAAAGAACTTTACCCATAAAGATAATGTACATTACAGTAATTAGCATAACAGTGAAATGCCCATAGCTCACTGAGTAATGCCTTACTACATCTTAATTTGAAGTGGACCTCTTTAATGGATAAATTAGCTACCATTTTGTATGGTACAATTGCATGTAGACTCTGGCACAGTGCGCATACATGGGTCACCGGGAACATGCACTATGTTTCCGGTCATTTCTGTACTATGTATGTACAAATCTCTGGGAAAATAGTAGCCACACCGTTTTCTCTGTGATTTGTGCAGTGTCAGCGTGGAACATCCAGAGAGTTAAGTATACTAAATGGGTCAGGTTGTGTGGTGTGGGCCCCGCTGAACCCAGAGGAACATCATGCACCAGTGATAGATACACCACTGACTGCTTACACTAGAGAACAATATGGCAGACGGTCATCAAAGTCAATATTTTGTAGATTGCTTGGGTTTAAAATTTTTATTTTTATTAATACTTTTTACTTCAACTTTGAATATAAATGTAATAAATCAACACTTAAATACTCAGTGATATATTTTAATAAATAATTTCCCGCTCAATACTAAGACTGTATAGTAGCATCTAAATGTGAAAATGAGTAATAAACAAATATGCAACGACTTGATACATTTAGATAATTTCACAGCATTTTCAAGGATTCTGAGTTTATTTTTGCCCACCTGCAAAGTATTGTTGGCTTTTTGACAGTTTCATTCTTTTTGGAATGTGATAGCTTGACAGTAGAAAATAACTGAAGCAGTGACTTGGCTTTGGCCTCAGGCTGTTACCAGCTTCTCACTGTTTTATGTCACTTGATAATTGATAACACAACTGCAATTTACATGCAGCATATGCATACATGTTTAGGTGATACATAATGCACATATTTCAACAGCTCATCTCTGCTAAATTGGTGCTTCTTAGAAAGGTCATTTTTAAAGGTGCTGAAAACACATCTTAAAATCACATTCCAGCGTAGCACAGCTTAGGTAATTTGTAATATATGAAACTTTTGCCTTTATTTATTAAAGTCAAAATGGTTTATTCAGCAACAACTACAAGAGTTTTACAAGAAACAGCAAGAGCAGTTACATCTTCAGCTTTTGCAGCAGCAGCAACAACAGCAGCAGCAACAACAGCAACAACAACAGCAGCAGCAGCAACAACAGCAACAACAACAACAGCAACAGCAACAACAGCAGCAGCAACAACAGCAGCAGCAGCAGCAGCAACAACAACAGCAACCACAGCAACACCCAGGAAAGCAAGCAAAAGAGGTACTGTATGTCTCTTGTTCTAACTGAAACCTCTAAAGGAACATCATTTAGCTTTAGAACATGAAATTTCAATCAGAGGTGTGGTGTATATCATTCACTATTTTCAAAATAATTTAGGCTTATTAAGAATTTAACATTGTTTCAAACATATGATCAGGCAAATAATTGAATTTATGGTGTGTAGTAGTGTTAAATGGTTAGTTTTGAGTGAGTCTACTAGGTAAACAAAGTATTTGATATATGATGTGCTGGGCAATATGTGTTGAAAGAGAATATAGTGAAAGTGCACAGAAGACTTAGTTGTTAAGGCGATATACAATTACCCGCCATGAAACATCAGGAGCGAAAAGCTGGATTTTTTTTGCGATTTTCCTCGATGTTTCACCAATATGTGTTTTACAGGGTATCCAATTAGCTCTTCCGTAAACCATAAAAATACTTTTTCATGCGAATACACACAGGTTCGGTGTGTTTTTGCTGCCGCAGGCCCAAAAAGCCAGTGCTTGTCTGGGATTTTGCTTCACCTGCTGCATCTCATGCTGGCTTATCGGGTCTAATAGGATAGCCCTCGGCGAAGCAATTACCTGTGATCAGTATCAATCGTGCGTGAACTTTCAGATTGCGATTTCATCCCGGAAGGATGCAATCGCAACAACTTGATTGACAATGCAGGCATGTGTAAGACCGTTTAAGAGGGGAAAACATGGCGCTGATACGCCCTCAAACAAAGCCTTGGTGCGTATGCAAGGGTGCTACCGGTAATTCCAGCAGTCGCGTTGCCTGCATTATGACACACAAGCAGACTTTGCTGATTAAAAATTATATGCAGTATGCCTATATTCTGTAAGCGACAGTGCCTGTATCTGCATAGAATTATGTATGCAGATACAGCTGAAGTCGCACAGAGAATATAGGCATGTTCTATATCAGCAAAAGCTACTTGTGCATCCTATTTGCACCTTCTTGTGAATTAGGCGCATTTTAATGGAAAAGTCGCACAAAAAGATAGTCAGTACAACCAAGTCATACCATGGCATGGTGTGACTAGAAGGGCTGTTTTATGTGCAGGGAGACTAGATGTGAGTGGACACATCTGTAATATACTGTACACCTGCAGCCTGCTACAGTACTTGATGGAAATTCTTTTCTAATGGTGGATAGCTTACGGTATGACACTTCAGCTTTAATGTGAGAATGATTGAGGAAGCTTTCCTTCATGATGTAGGCTTTATGTCTCCTCTTGGTAACTGTTCTTGATTTATTTTAATAAAGCTGCAATGAAAGGCAGTGCAGGGATCAAACAGCGCTATTTAATGCTATGCTTTATATATGTAATTGTGACATGTTCTGTCACACTGTGTTTTTTCAAGGGCCTGATTCAGTTAGCCGCCATGTTTACTGTGTGCTTGCAGCCTCAGAGCTATTCGATTCTAAACAAATTTGGTTGTGCAGTAAGCCTGGGCTTATCACGGGCTGCAATTGAATAGACCCGGGCACTGCTACAAGCCCACAGTAAACATTGTGACTAATAAAATCTGTCCCTTAAAGAGAATGTCACCACTACAAGGTGCTGTACTTTAGTATAACAGGCTAGACTAGTAATATAAAATGCCATTCAATCATTTGGCTTTCTCAGTTGAGGTTAGTTTATAGAAATTGAAATGTAAAAATGCTACATTTCTTCAATTGGTGGCACTGTTGTTCGAACTTCTGTCTTAAGGCCTGTACACACTAGGTGATACAGTAAGCGATATCGCTCATTTTTACCCTCCTGAGCGATATCGCTTACTATATCACCCAGTGTGTATGCTGCCAACGACAGGCGATACAGTAAGTCCCAATGGGTCGTTATCGATGCCTGGTTGTGGCATGATGTCACTGTGCAATATCGCTATAGATATCGCACAGTGGGTATGCTAATGTCAGACAGCTGATGGAGCACATCGCCTAGAGTGTATGCACCTTTACAGTGTTGGGCATTGGGGTTGATTCTTACCATAAAGTTTTTGAGTTATCTCTGTGTTTATTTGGGTTTCCACCTGTTGGTCTACTTTCCTCCTACATTCCAAAACCAAAGTACGATAACTGACTTCTGAGAGCCATAGAAAATGAGTGCATGTGGTAGGGAATTTGGATTGTAGACTTTCCTCTGGCTGATACAAATTGTTAAGGCTTAAACATTCCCTGTACAGTCCTCTAATCTATCAAAATATAAAATATAGTAATAGTGGCATTATACATTGAACTCTGAAACTAACGATCAAACTGATTAATTTGAGAATTGTATAAATATCAACAATCTGAATGTTGATTTTTTTCTATAAACCCGGCCATATCAATAGCCAAACAGTAATCCAATTTCTAAAACAAGATGAAAGCAATCATGTTTTATTTTACTAATCTATCCAGCTGTATAAATTACTACAATTACCGTTTAATAGCATAAAACATCAACATGTTACCCAACTATAAAATTGCTGAAATACAATATTTTTTTCCCCCTTTATGATACGGTTCAAGAAGCATGCAAAGTTGGCTTATTGTTTAAAAAATGGTTGAGCATAAATTTGAAAGTCATGGCCCCTGATTAATGAACTGCTACTGGAGATTTGGACTGGCGAATAGAAAGTTAGTTTGATATGCTCATAAATCAAGCTGACAAGCCAGCTTCTCAGGCCTACCCTGTACTTGTCGGTGGAATGCATCAAATGTAAACATAATGCTAATATAACATGTTGAAGTAGTTAAATTGATCAGCAGGTATTGTAGACATTGTCTTTAAGCTGCCCATTATGCAAACCTACAGGAAACAGTTCTGACCTCCTGAGGCTTTGTTTCTGTTTGGATTTGTGAATAGAATTTTAGACAGGCATCAACTACAGCATAGAAATTGTTCCCTTATTTCTCCTGAGGCTTTGGGCAATCCACATGACTTGCTCCATTATGCAGTCTGTTTTCCAGTGAGTGCATCAGAAGTTCCTCTTTTCCCCAAACTAAAAAGGAAAGGTCTTCTACAGCAGCTTGTCTCTTTCTGAAGTGTGACTGCCATCCTATAGTCTCTGGAGTCCAGGGAACTCTGGTTTGTCTTGTAATGCCTCACAAAATTGGAAGTTATACTTTTTCTAATAATAGGGCAATTCTCTCTCTTCAATGCAGGGCTGGTTTAATGTATTCCAAACAGGAGAAAAGAAAGAGCTAACAGGCTATTGGAATAAAAGCTACATCCCAATTTACTAATAGATCACTGGAGACTGCAGTCATGGGCAGCTGTGGATTACGCATGCATACTATGAAAGACACATCTGCCTGTTAGAAACAGTTACCCTAGTATGCTACTTTTAGCTTATGTCAATGTATGTATTATATCACTGAAGATTATAAATCACACCTCTTTGAACTGAATCGTAGCTTGTTACTTGATGCTACGTTTTTTGGTATTTTGGAATATGTTATTTATCAGGGCACCTAAAATAAAGAACTAACAGTGATTTATCAGGGACATTTGTAAAGCGGACATATAGGTGTGTTTAGGGAGAATTCAAAGGGGGAGATTCAAATGTCTGAAAAGTCAGTTGGGAGTCTTTTTTTTCCTATCTAACAGACAGGAAAAAACAGACACCCAACTGACTTTTCAAACATTTGAATCTCCCCTAAGTGTCTTTAATGTCATTTTCTAAAAACATAGTTAAGAACAAAATGCTGCTGCACCATTTGTGACCAGCAGGCAGGTAACGGAACGGAGTTTATTTTTTACATTTTCCTTGGTCTGTGTAGTTTTAATACTATATTGGTATGGAATGCATTGTTGTTATATATATTTAAAATGATAAACTATGTGCACATAATGTATGATATTCACATGTAAAAGAATAATTGGAGAGTATACAACAGAAAGAAAATTTCCCCATAGTTGTGACATTTGCTCTGCCTGATTATTATTCTTCCTTAACTGTAACTATGGATGTGCTGTTGCCTAGGGTGCAGGGGCAATGGGGTGGTACTGTTACTGCCATATTGGCAGTTGTATTTGACTAGAATAGCACCCTGCAGTCTGAAGAACCACCCAGTATATGCTTAGGACAAGCCTAAGGATATTCCTATTAACTTTAGGAACTGATAAAGAGTAAGTACTAACCCAGTTGGTGTAATGTATTTTTATCTTATGTTCCATTTTGCATGTGTCAAACAAGAGGCAATCTCACTTAGGGGTGTATTCAATTCAAGTCGGATTTCCCGACTTGTCAAATTAACAGGAGTTTAAGGTCGAACCCAGATTCAACCTATTCAATCATACTCCCGTTTATCCGACAAGTCCGAAAATCCTACTTCTCGGAAAGTGCGTGGATCGGCAGCTTAATCAGACAGGTTTTAGCCCCATTTCCGACAATGTCAATCCGACTTTAAAAAAAGTTGTGTTGGCATTGTCGGGAATGGCCAAATCCAACATGATCCAACAAGCATTGAATACACCCCTTAGTCAGTGTGTATTCATGCAAGTGTGCCTCATGCAGCCCAGCAGTTATGCACACATACCCGCATATACACCTGTCAGGATGCATTTCTTTTACAGTTGTTACAGGGCTGATAATGACTTTCAGTAAGTGCATATACTGTTGATGCGAAGGGGTATGCATTTGTTATTGCATGCACAAGAGTCCGCAAATTTTTAAAGTGAAAACATGATTTACTGTGAATTGAATCATCATGCCCCCATTGCCCTAACTTATTGCTTTGTGCCGATATTCGGCCCCTTAAAAACCCTATTCCGGATTTCATGAAGAAATAGGTAAGTCTAAAATTAGCAGACGTTTAAGGGGCAAACTATTTCAACATGATAATTGTAGGCTTGTGCATAGAAACCCTATAAACTTGCATTAGTTTATACAAACTGGAGTTTTCAATAGAGTGACTCAGACTCCAGAATCTGCACTACTTACTAGAGATACAAGCTCCACCCTCCAAACATGGGAACTGTCAGCAAAAACATACCCCCCAACTGTGCCAATTTTTACAAAATAGTCCTGCTTTTTGGGCTACAGTACAGTATATACCGCCATCTCACTCACAGGCAGCAGTGTCCTGGGGGTTGGGAGGGAGCTCTCTCTGTCACTGCAGCTCTGCTTAGTGGAGCATCTAAATAGTGCTGAGAGAGACTGTGGAGAGTGTGACACAATAAAGGGGTATATCGTGCAGCCACATGCTCAGCATGACACTAACAAGGTCCCAAATGACCCTTCCTAAATGTTTGGATTTATGAATAGATGGATTTATATAGAGCATGTTGGTTAAATCTAATCAACCACAAACACTTAAAATATTTCAAGTATATCAGAAAGCCATAGATAGTTATAGTTGTCTTATTTGATTCTGAAGTTGAGTGTTTATTGAATTAAATTGAGGGATTTTATGCTTTTCTATATATACTGTTCTCTGTCAACACCAAGTTGTTGTTAGTTTAATGTTTGCCCTTGATAATGTATGTTGCGTGAGACTCTGATCATTAGGAGTTCCAAACAGTACTGCAAATACAATATAATATGTTGTAAAGGAAGAAATTGATCATGCTATTGTGTAAGCAACAGTGAAGTAATAATTGAGTTGATGGTTTCTCTCTTATACAGTGTTTCTATCTTATTTGTTAGCAGCAACAGTTAGCAGCCCAACAGCTTGTCTTCCAGCAGCAGCTCCTTCAAATGCAGCAACTGCAACAACAACAACATCTACTCAATCTTCAACGGCAGGGACTAATTTCCATCCCGCCAAGCCAGTCTGCTCTTCCAGTTCAGTCCCTACCACAAGGTAGGATCAACTTTTGTCTTCTGCTATCCACCTACAGTAGTGTTTACAATTGGGTCTGGGTACTAATTTTATTAACCAAATGTTTAGACTTTGGAAGTACATCATACATATTATTACTTAGATTACAGGATGTTTTATGGCTACAGCTCAGAATTTTGTATATAATATTAAATATTATTAGTAAAAAATAATGTGTTTTAAATATAGGTGCCTACCATAGGGAGATTCACACAGTTTGAGGGGTCAGGGAACCCTCCCTGATTCAGGGTTCTATTTACTAAACCTTGGATAGAGATAAAGTTGACGGAGATAAAGTACCAGTCAGTCAGCACTTAACTGTCACTTTTCAAACCGAGCCTGTGACATGGCAGTTAGGAGCTGATTGGCTGGTACTTTATCTCCATCCAAGGCTTAGTAAATAGACCCATCAGTTCAGTATTCAACAAATATGTATAGGAATAATAAGGGTGAAAATAGTGGATCCTATATCAATTAACTTTATTTTACATACTTGGGTCCTGAATTCCAGCCACTTGGAGAGCTCTCTTATTTTTAAAATGAACTACACCAAATCAGTGGATTTTAAATCCCACCATAAATTAGGAGACAGTTGTGGGTATATGTCATGCCTCCCCGTTTATATGGTACCCTACTGAAATCAAATACCTTGGTGGACTTCTGGGTAGAAACTGATCCCAGACTTTTAAATTCCAATTTCCCTACTTTGCCCCAACCCTACGGACAGAATTTAAGGTCTAGAATGTAAACATCTTCTCTAGGAACCTTCCCGAACCCTCCCTAGTTTTAAGTACAAGGTTAATTATAGGCATAAACATTTAAGGGCCTGCAACTTTTGCAGTTTCTACCTCATTATCATGCAGATTTCTGGAGTAGACCAGAGCTAGAAACAGCAAGCAATGAATGGCCACTGAAAATGTTTCTCTCCCCCAGCTGTGATAATGGGTTTGCCCAGGCTTACTATGGTCCTTCTGTACACCATCCACTGCTACAAATGTGTCTTCATACATCATTGCTGCAGGCGTGCCAAATAGCATCTCTCAGCATGCCAGGTCCCGTGAGACTCTGCTAGCGTCAGGTGTCTTTTTTGCTTCGTTTTTGACGAAAATGCACATTAGTCGCAACATGGTGTAACTAGGATGCTCCAGCCGGCTGTGCTAATCAGTTTGATACTGTATGTGAAACTTGCATATCTGTGTGTGACTGAGTCTATGAATCTGTATACGAAATGCTACAATGTAGCAACTGCTGCTATTTTCCAATACAGGTTCCATTGATTTCTGTATAAAGACTCACACACAATATACAAGTTGTCTGGTGTGTTCTAGTTGCATTATGTTGTGACTAAGACCAAATTTCTGCAAAAAAGACATCCAACACTTAGTTTGAATTGTGGTGTCAGAGTGGAGCAATACAGCCAACCAGTTAGTGGATTCCTCTGGATTCCTGAGTTTAGAAGTTATCTAATCTAAATAGAACCTCATTAATATAGAAATGTTGAGATACCTTCATTTGAAGCACTTTCTCGAAGACCCGTGCATGAGCATTGTGGTAAAATAAGGGTCTAACTCTTTTTTGAGAACGTTTGTCTTACTGACACTAGTCCTCCACATTCCCTGTTGACCATACTGTATATACAATTTTTATAGAGCACCTGTTTTCCACTACACTAAAGTTCAAGACTGATTGGGAGAGGGATTTGGGGAAGATAATTGGGCAGAGTTTTTCTGTAGCAGTGTCCTTGACAGTAATTAAAAGTAGTTGAAACCCATTACAGTGTTTTATCGTGATAGTACAGGTGTCCCAATCTCCTAGCAAATATGTTTCTGGGGGACCTCCACACTTGTTGGAGATGTATTAATGCGATTGGGACAACACTACATATTTGGCGGGATGGTCTCATGCCCTGCCCATACTGGAACACAGTTATCACCAATGCAAAGATAATTCTCCATGAAGAGCTGCCCTCATGCCCATGCATTTGGTGGTTTAGGGGGACATTTACTAAGCAGTGATAAGAGCAGAGAAGTGAGCCAGTGGAGAAGTTGCCCATGGCAACCAATCAGCACTGAAGTAACATCTATAATTTGCATACTATAAAATTATACAGAGCTGCTGATTGGTTGATGGGGCCACTTCTCCACTGGCTCACATCTCCTCTCATATCACTGCTTAGTAAATGTCCCCCTAAATCTTTTATACAGGCCACAAGCTCAGTATAAAACTTATTGTTATGGCATATCCTCATCACCTCTGAGGATGTAGTTTGTGTTCACTGGCAGTTCACACAATCCCCATCTATGTCAGCTTACATCATTATATATCCATGGATGACATCATCATGTCTTTGGCTGATAGATATCAGGAATTCAGTGTGATCTGGACTTTAAATAAACAGACCACCATTGTGCACCTTGTCTGGGGGCATGATAGGGTCAGCATTGACATAAAAGCATTCACAATCCCGTAATTGCCCCGTAGGGTCAGTTTGAAGGGTTCGGTATGAAATCTTGACTGGAGGGGTTTTGGCAGACAGGAGACTGATGTCGGAATCCCGACAGTCAGAATCCCGACCTCGAGTGCAGCGAGTCCCCTTGTGGGTTTGCTGCACTCGCCACACTTCGGGCTCAGTGGTGAGCTTTGCTCACCGCACTATTATATTCCCTCTCGAGTGGTGGCGTGAACCACCACCCGAGTAGGAATACCGGTCGGCGGTCAGGATTTTGACGGCAGCATTTTCCCTGCTGTCGGGATTCCAGTGTCTGTATTTTGACTGCCGGGATCTCGTCGTTCGGGAAATTAACTGCGTCCCAGCTTGAAGTCTATTTGAACAATGAGGCTGGTCTGTAAGTATTCCTTCTCCTGCCATCTTCATTTCCTTGCCCCCTTGACCTTTCATCCTGCTTCCTATTTTATCCCATTTAGTATGTTATCTATTGTCTGTGAAATTGTTCCAGTGACCATATATTTGATTTGTGATCCAATCCGGCTTGGACATTTACTGTGTTACTGTATTTGCTTTGCATTTGGCTTTTGTATTTTATATGTTACCATTTCTTAAATAAAGAATGTAACCCCACGCCCCCTCCAAAAAAAAACAATAAAACAGAAATAAGAGCTCTATAAATACAATACTAAAACAAAAACTTATAAGGCAGGCACTGATAACGGGGTTAAATGATTATATGAAAAATTATAAATATATTCTAAAATAATAAATCAGGACAGTACAGCAGCTATTCTTCATAAAACTCTTGTGTGTTAATACTAAAAAGACAATGAAATAGGGGAAAAGAGGAATTGCGCTCCATTGGTCTGACTAGCATGTATAAATGGACATCTACTTAAAAAAGTATTGTCCGAGCAAGCCACATATATTAAAAATAATTTTATTATTAAGATATTATTATGCCACATTCATATACAAACTGCATATATAAAAAATGGTCATGATAATAAAAAGTATATATGTCTCACATACTGTAAATAACTCTCCAAAGGTTTCAAAATTTACAGTACAAAATCTAGGTTATACAGTATTCCCAGTCTTCTGAAACTGGATTTTGGAACCTCTGGAGTGTTATGTTTGTTAGAATGTTTATTAGTTCTGGGACTTAGATGGATAGTATTAGTTTCTTAATAATAAAATTATTTTTAATATATGTGGCTTGTTCGGATAATACTATTTTAATCAGATGTATATGTATACATGCTATTCAGACCAGTGAAGCTCATTTCCTCTTTTTCCCTTTTTCTAAGTTTTGTTCTATGCCTAATATTCGGAACTCCACCATTATTTTTTATATATTATAAATCCCAATCATGTAATATGTTATAAGAAGAAACTAGTCTGTGATTCTAAAGGCATTGTTTCATTTTGTAGCTGGTTTAAGCCCTGCTGAGATCCAGCAATTGTGGAAAGAGGTGACTGGAGTTCACAATATGGAAGACAATGGTATTAAACACGGAGGGCTAGACCTCACTACTAACAATTCTTCTTCTACTACCTCCTCCATCACTTCCAAAGCATCACCACCAATTACTCATCATTCTTTAGTGAATGGACAGTCTTCAGTGCTAAATGCAAGACGAGACAGGTAATTCTCATTAGATTGGATGCCTGCTATATTACAAATAGCAATATGCAAATACATAATGGATGTTTATTTATGTTTTCCAACAGGAACATACATAACTGAAGTTTGGTTTGTCATTGTTTTTATTTCTAAAAGCTAGCAATAGTAGCAGTAGTTGGCAGTATAAGCATAGGGCACTTGCATACATACTGTGTGCAAGTGGTATGTTCTATTCAATATAATGTAGCAAATTTCTACATGTTTAATGTTTTCAAGTAAACTGTATCTGTAACTAAGATAATAAATGAAATGTTGCAAAATGATATACTATACCTCAGTTGTTGTAAATACTTTTGTTATTAGAAATCAATGGTAATATAACATGGTTTGTTCATAAATAACCCCAAAACTTGGTCCTTCAGAACAGAAGATTAAGTATTCAGACTATAGAGGATAACAGCCTAAAGGCAGATGAAATAGAGAGAGGTATCAGTGAAGCAAAGCCCCATTATCATTCACGTGATTCAGTAACTGCAGTGTGCACATAATGAGGCAACTAAAGGCAGCTGTGGATTGTGTGAGGAAACCAGCGCACAGAGGAACCCACACAAACACTGGAAAAACATACACACTCCACACAGATAGGTCATTGCTGAGTATCGAACCTAACCTCAGTTCTATGATTCAGTAGTGCTAACCAATATGCCAACTATGCAACCCTATGTACTACTAAATATCCCATTCACTACTTAGAGATGTATATGAAGCTAAAGTGTCTCTACATATATAAACAGCACAAATATGATGATTGTTTTTTAAAATATATAATGCAGCACTACTTCAAATAATGTGCAAGCTAAATGCAATGTTAGCGGGCAGAAAATATGAGAACAGGTATAGCTCAGTAACTCACAGGGTGATATGTCGCAAACTTTCTAAAGAGGGGAGAAGTTTCTAGTGGAATAGTTGCCCATAGTAACCACTCAGCTTGTAGCTAGTATTTGTTAAGTACATTCTGTAAAATGATATGTAGAATCTTATTGGTTGTTATGAACAAACAATTCTCCCCTTGTCCACTCGTTAGAAGACTGTTTAGTGGCTCAATGAACAGATGCTGAGGCAGATGTACTAAGCATTGGAGAGTGATAAAGTGGAGAGAGACAAAGTACCAACCAATCAGCTCCTGTCATTTTTCAATCACACTTTGTAACATGGCAGTTAATTGGATGGTACTTTATCACTCTCCAAGGCATAGCACATCTCCTCCACCGTGACCTGTGGTGATAGGGAAGCTCTTAGCGATAAATGATCTCATGCTAAATTGGACACATCTCTGATAAAGGTAAAGAAAGAAATGCGTTCATTTTTTTGATAAAGGTAAGTATGGGATAGTGGAAATCTCAGTTGTGTGAAGAGAGGGGTGTCTCTGCAATGCTGTAGGTAGTTGACAGTATGTAGGATATCTGTGCAATATGAGGAGACTACCTGCACTGTGGAGTCACAGATCTGCAATACATTAAGTTTGTCTACAATGGGAGGTGTGCAGTGAGACACAGTCTCTGTAAAATATGGAGGGTGTTTTTTTTCAGTAATGGGTGTCTGTTAAATGCAGGCAATCATCACTATTTCATTCACCAGTATATGTTACATACTGACGCAGAAGCTCTATTGTCTGCTGGACAGTGAAGACAGTGTTTAGGGGAGCACCAGCTAAGATCTCTAGCTGTGCCACTTGTCATTACCTATGGTAACTGCCAGTCAGATTAAGTTGTAAACATTGTTGGTGGACTCTATATATATGATGTATAAATTCCTGTAGAAACAAATGCTCCAAAAGTTGTTGCCTATAGTAAAATGCTCTGGTTTAGTGGAGTAATTGTAGCCAATCACAACTAACATCAGATCTCAGAATGTCCATAGATAGTTACTTGAACTGCTTCAATCTCTCTACCTCCTGAATTGTCAGTTCCCTTACAAAGTGTCAGACTGTGACTGTGTGCAGTGTAACAGCTTAGCTATTCTCCTCACCCTGTATTCCGGTGGTGGACCCATTCAAGGCAGGTGGTTTTGGCTTGTATTAATCTTTATATTGAACCTGCACGTTATTGCTCCTTTTTAACTTAACTGTAGTAACAAAATATTAAAATATCATATTTCAAAGGTCTTACTAATTTGTGGGCCAAATACTATAGAGAGGTCATATGTCAGAATTACCATGCACTGTTGTGTAGTAATTTTTTCATCCTTTATTAGAAGTAATCTTTGGCTCTATTTCTTCCCTAATTGGAACATCATCCTGCCTTAGCAGTTAAACTATTCAATAGAACGATTACATTTTTCTGACTGCTCTGAGCTGAATTGACCTGTTTTGACCTGTTTGTCAGTGATCGTAACCTGACAGGCGCTAGCAGCCTCCAACGATTATGGCTTTTGAGTTTAATCGGATGCTATGCTCTTTTTACTACAGCTCATCACATGAGGAGACTGGGGCCACGCATACCCTCTATGGTCACGGTGTCTGTAAGTGGCCAGGCTGTGAAAGCATTTGCGAAGATTTTGGGCAGTTTTTAAAGTAGGTTAACTTTCACATTTTCACATGAAGATAGTGCAACTAAACATGACAGATGAATGAAATATATCATGTATTGTATTGTTTGTGCCTTCAAATGCTCAATGCTCAATTGTTGTGTGTGTTGTATTGTCTGTGCCTTCAAATGCTCAATTGTTGTTTTGCACCAATAACCAATGTTAGATTTATAAGCCACTCTCACCCCAGCACATTTATTAATTAGGGGGATAGCCACCTTCTACAAGACTATGTATTGCTTAATACACATATTTATTAATTAAAAATGTTTTATATAGTGCCATCTAGGGAAGCCATTCCCGGGCCATTTTTTCAATCCCGGGTATCGGGATTTAAAAATGGCCAATCCCGGAATTCCCAGGATACCCGGGATTGGCTTTTAGCTATGTGGCCGCCCCCTCGCCCTACCCCGCCCCACACACATAACTCACCATATACCGGGGGCGGGTGGGTGGGGAATATCCTCTGATTGCTGCTGCCGGCTCCCAGCAGCGGCTGACGGCACAGCGTGACCTCTCACGCTGCGCTGGGGAGCCGGAATAAGGAAGCCGGGCAGCGTCTGAGCATCCTGTGGACGCTCAATGCTGATCCCTCAATCCTCGGGATTGGAGCTTTTAATCCCGGGATTGAATCCCGGCCATTTTTGGCGCTAAATCCCGGGATCCCGCCGATCCCGATCCTGGGATTGGCCACCATAGTGCCATCTTATTCCATGGTGCTTTACAGTTGGGACAAAACACAGTAATACAGTAATAAAATTAGATTAAAATACATAGGGGTCTATTCAATTGGTGCCGGTTTTTCCGACAGTCGTAAAAAATTTCACTTTTCGACAGAAATAAGTCGAGTTTGCATTCGACCTATTCAATGACAGTGGCATTTTTCCGACAGTCAGAAAAACCACCACTTGTTGAAATACACGTGGATCGGCGGATTAGCCGTGGATCCACGTGTTTTGTTGAATTAGCGGCCAATTCCAAAGGATTTTGACCCATTTTCAACAATGCTGATTCGACTTCAAAAAACGTCAAATCAGCATTGTCGAAACTGGGCAAAACCTGATGAAATTGCCCACTAATTGAATCCTGAACTGTCAGATCCTCTCTCCGTCAGAGAGGATCCGACAGTCATTGAATAGACCTCATAGAGGAAAGAGACAAATTCTTTGCTTAGTGCCAGTCCAGTAAATACATTTTAGTCCAACACTGGTTGAATACATAGTAATTTTTGCAGTTCATTTATGGAATCCCTAGCACCAGGCAGCCATTGGACATTCTTTTTCTTCTTTCTAACATTGTATAGAAACATTGTATAGTTTTAGCAGGTTTGTTTTCCTGTAAATAAATTGTCCCACTACAGTTGAAATAAGCATGACCCATGTGTGTAGAAATAGTAGTCCCCAATGTAATCCATTTTGCAGTATTTACCACTGTGCCCTTTTCCTTGGCAAGGCTGAAAATCAGGGCACACTCTTCTATTCATCACACACTGAAAACATCCTAGTTTAGAACTGTTAACCTTTCACTTTAATAAGTTCAATGGATTTGGTACTGAACTACACATTGCAGTGTGTTGTGGGATTTTTGCCCTTGGTAAGCCTTAGGTGTGTCCTCATCTGACATATTTTTTCTGCTGTTCTTTTGTTGTCAATTTTGATGCACACAATAACTTGCATTTTCCAATGTAAAAATGTATCTAGAATAAACATATATAAATGAACTACCAAAGGGGTTTTTCTTTTCAAGATGAGTAACTTCACAGGCTGAAGATCTTGTGTTGTCATGGTGCGGTTAACAGGGTGAATGAACTGTTTCATGCTTCATCAACAATTAAGTTAATTAGCTTATTTGAAATGGCACTGCTTTGTTGCCAGGATGTTGGCAGAAACATCAAAAAGATGTGTTTACAAATGGTAGAATATCTGTGGGATATAGAGCTGAGACATCATAACTACAAAACATAACAAGAAACGGATAATAATGGCAGTGGGGTAAATTAAGTGCTGCTCTTTTTATATATAAATATTGAATCTTTAGATATTTTTTTCTGATCCCTTTATTCTGTCCACAGGCCATACAGAGCTCTCTGATAGATGAGAATCATATTTTCCAGATATATATAAATGATCTTTATTCACTCAGAACTATTTCAAAGACCCTACTTATTCCCAAACCAACCTACAGTACCTAGAAGTGCAGAGTTTGGTGCAATCCCACCTGCACATGAAATTTACTTTGTCATACAGTACACCTTTGTTCTGATAAAGGGAATGACAATGTTAGCATTACACAATTAAACATTTAACAGCTTCTTTTGTCACAGATACAGACTCTAAATCATGCTCTGTCAACAACACCCTTCAATTACAGGAATAAAGACCAAGACCAGTTTTTTAATTGCTGCTTGTCACAATCAAAATATACATTTTTATTTACTGAAGACAACAATCATGCATCTCTCCATTATATTTTTACAGCTTAGGGGAAAGAATAGATTTTAAAAACAATATATGTTTCTATTTGTTGAGTAAAATAAGAGGATTTGCTTTGAAGTGTTTAACAGTGATAATTAATAAACACACATTATTATGGGGGTAATTCAGAGTTGGTTGCAGCAGCAAATTTGTTAGCGGTTGGGCAAAACCATGAGCACTGCAGGTGTGGCAGATATAACATTTGCAGAGAGAGCTAGATTTGGGTGGGTTATTTTGTTTCTGTGCAGGGTAAATACTGGCTGCTTTATTTTTACACTGCAATTTAGATTTCTGTTTGAACACACCACAACAAAATCTAAAGGGGGGTACTCACGGAGCGATCGCTGCTTAAAATTTAAGCAATCTGACTAGATTGCTTAGATTTTAAGCACGATCGCTCCGTGTGTAGCCCCCTCAGCGATAGCGATGCGCAGCCCCGCGCATCGCTATCGCTGCTGCTAGATTGGCCTGCATGCAGGCCAATCTAGCGGGTCGCTCACTTCACCCGCTGGGTGAAGTGAGCGGCCCCCCCGTCTCCCCCCGCGCGCTCAGCACAGATCGCGCTGTGCTGAGCGCCGGGAGAGATGTGTGCTGAGCGGTTCGCTCAGCACACATCTCTCTGCCATCGGCCAGTGAGTACTGGCCTTAACTCTCTCTGCGAATGTTATATCTGCCCCCCCCCCTGCAGTGAACATGGTTTTGCCCAACTGCTAACAAATTTGCTGCTGCGATCAACTCTGAATTACCTCTTACGTGACTACTTTATATTAGGAATGATACAGTTCCTCTTGCTTCTATTGGGCAATCGTTTTAAATATAGTAGCATTCACTCACTAATAATGTAAATGTGCAGAATAACTTACTGTACTTTTATCATTTAACAATATGTAAATTGATTACATCAAATTTGAGCATCTTTGTCTAATGTCCATAGGCAGATTTGAAAAATAATTTTACTCTCCATTATTGTAAGTGGTATTTTATATGCCAATTTATGTGCAATCAACACTCATTTTTATGAATTTCAAGCTACCAACAGCAATTGGAAGATGTAGGAAAGTGTAAACTGAGAGACACACCTAAAACACATAGACTTTGAGTAAAATAAGGTTAAAACATACACACAAAGCATGTTTTGTCAAACATTGTTACCAGCACATCAGCAAGTGGCTATGTCTGTGCTGGTGGGAAAATCCTTCCACAATCCAACTCTTATTATTGGGACATACACATTAGGCGATAGCACTGAAAGATATCATTCATATCTTTCAATGTGTAGGCACCAATGATGAACGATGTGTGGCCCCGTGATCGTTCATTATTGGTTCCGGGTTGCTTATACATGCATGCCAATATGGACAATCTCGTACATATTTGCATGCATTGCAATGGGGCCGGGTGATGGGGGGAGTGAAGAAACTTCCCCCCACCACCAGGTCGCCCGTCGGCTGTATCGTCCGTCGGGCACCTCGGCGGCACACTGCCGTATGTGTAGGGCCTTTAATCTGCGGCTTTCTGCTTGCCACCTTTATGTATGTCACATGTTGGTGTTGCTTTTGTCATAGTCAGCTATATTAAGGTTAATACAATTACATAAGTGGACAGGTCATTGCACCCAAGCAGATTAGTACATCTTTTGAAATACCATTGAAAGTGTACAAATGTGTAATTTTTGGGAAAATCTAAAATTTGTAAATGTAAAATTGAGGATTGAATGCACTTACAGTAGTATTATTGTTTTTTTATTTAGTAACAGTTATTTCTATACATATATTCCGCAGTGCTTTGCAGTCCCTGCCCCATACACACAGTTAGGTCCATATATATTTGGACACAGACAAGGGGCGAAACGTAATAGAAGGGGCGAAACGTAATAGCCTCCGAGTTGCTGGAGGTACGGGACTTTCTGCAAGTCTGTCTGTTTTTTTTTAAGCAGCATTTATAGGGCAAAACCAGGTTGGTTTTGCCTTGTAAATGGTTTTTGCTTTAAAAAATTGGCTAGACTTGCAGAAAGTGCTGCCCCTCCAGCAACCCAGAGGCTATTCTATGTAGCCCAAAATGTTTGTTATTTTAGCTTTGTACCAAACATATTTGAGTTACAGTTATATAATGAATATGGTTTTAGAGTGCTTTAATTTGAGAGTATTCACATCTAAATTGGAAGAAAGGTTGAGGAAAGATGTTTAATGTGTCGCCCCATCTTTTTCAAGGGACCAAAAGTATCTTGACTCAAAAACTCTTTCATGGACAGGTCTGGGCTATTCCTTTGTTATTTATTTATCTATCAATTAATCATGCATTAGAAAGCTGTGAATCTACAACATGCTGTAAAAATTACCCTTTTTTGCACGTAAAACAGCCCATCTTTAGGCTGGAAAACAAACAGATCCATTAGAGATTGCAGGTATATTGGCAGTGGCCAAATCAACAGTTTGGAACATTCTGAATAGAAAAATATTGCATTGGTGAGTTCAGCAACACAAAAAGGCCTGTATGTCCACAGAATACAACAGTGTTGCATGAACGCAGGATCCTTTCCATGGTAAAGACAGACCCCTTCACAGTATCCAGCCATGTGAAGAACACTCTCCAGGAGTTAGGCATATCACTATCGAAGTCTTCAATAAAGTGAAGACTTCACAGGAGCAAATACAGATGGTTCACCACAAGGTGCAAACCATTCATAAACTTCAAGTATAGAAAAGCCAGATAAGACTTTGCAAAAACAAAAATCTTAAAAAGCCAGCCCATTTTTTGAACTGCATTATTTGAAGAGATGAAACTAAGATCATCCCAGGGTCAGACTGACCCACAGGGGTACAGGGGAAACTCTGGTGAGCCCCACTGCCCTACCTCTAGGGATCAGGTCTAGACTGTGCATTTGAATTATGTATTATACATATGTTACATGACACTGCACATAGCTAAGGTGTATTTTCTACAGTGCATTGCTGCTATTCATTTGGTATATTATCAGGCATGCACTAGCAGTATTTACTATATATATATTTACTTATCAAGCACCCCAGACCATGCACTTGCTAATGGTTAGCCAAGCCTCTAAGCATGGGCCTTTTCCACTGCATTTCCCCGGTAGGCCCTTCATGCCCTAGTCGGACTTTGCATCAAGCTGTACCAGAATGATGGGAAGGAAAAACTTTGGAGAAGGCTTGGAATGGCTTATGATCCGAAGTATACTGCATGATCTAAAAAATACGGTGGAGGCAGTATGATGGCATCGGCTTGCATGGTCTGCAGTGGCACTGTGTCACTAGTGTTTATTGGTGATGTGACAAAAGACAGAAGCAGCAGGATGAATTCTTAAGTGTATGGGTATATACTGTCTGCTCAGATTCAGACAAATTAAAAAAGGTTGATTGGACGGTGTGTCACAGTACACATGGACAATGACCCAAAGTATACTGCAAAAACAACTTAGGAGTTTTTTAAGGCAATGGAGTGGAATATTCCTCAATGGCTGAGTCAATCACCAGCTCTCAACCCAAATAAGCATGCATTTCACTTACTGAAGACAAAACTAATGGCAGAAAAATTAAAAGCAGTAACTGAAGATGGCTGGCAAAGCAAAATAAAGGCGGAAACCAGCATTTGGTGATTTCATGGGTATCAGACTCCAAGCAGTGATTGCCTGCAAAGGCTTCTCAACAAAGTAATATGATTTATATTTATGATTATTTTGATCTGTCCAATTACATTTGTGTTACCTGAAAAATTAGGATATACATACAGTGGCATGCAAAGTCAGCATTTTTCTTTCAATTTAATTTTTTTTATTGCGGAAACCATCACAAATATACATTATACAGTGTGCACAAGGATGATACATATGCTAAACAATAGGCAAGCATCCAATTGGCCTATTAAAACAGTGGATATGTCACAACACAATAAAATAGTAATGTCAGTCTACCCCTAATCAAAGTAAATAGAGTGTAGTTTGCCATAAATGAAGAATTAATACAGTAAAAAAATCTCAGAGAAATCTTTGTTGATATATTAACAGTATTGCTGTCTATGCAAATGCCATAAATTAATTCATGAAAAGAGGAGAAGAGGAGGTGGGGGGTGAAAGGAGCTGCACAGAACAACAGGACCTGAATTCCAGGGTCACCTATTAGTTAAAAAGGAGACAAAGATCAAGTCTTTACCATACATTGCAGGGAAGATCTCCCAAGACTCTTCACTGTTCATACCACAAGGTGTTTTAAGATTATATGCGAGTCTACATTGGAATTCTCTAGAGTGGAAATATAGCTTTCCCATGTCTCAAAAAAAATTGTGTAGCATAGCGTTTCTTGTTCTGAGATTTTTTTATCTAGTCCACGTTAAGAACATGGGGGGTCATTCCGAGTTGTTCGCTCTGTAAATTTCTTCGCATCGCAGCGATTTTCCGCTTAGTGCTCATGCGCAATGTTTGCACTGCGACTGCGCCAAGTAAATTTGCTATGCAGTTAGGAATTTTACTCACGGCATTACAAGGTTTTTTCTTCGTTCTGGTGATCGTAATGTGATTGACAGGAAGTGGGTGTTTCTGGGCGGAAACTGGACGTTTTATGAGAGTGTGTGAAAAAACGCTACCGTTTCTGGGAAAAACGCGGGAGTGGCTGGAGAAACGGAGGAGTGTCTGGGCGAACACTGGGTGTGTTTGTGACGTCAAACCAGGAACGACAAGCACTGAACTGATCGCAGATGCCGAGTAAGTTTGAAGCTACTCAGAAACTGCTAAGAGGTGTGTAATCACAATTTTGAGAATCTTTCGTTCGCAATTTTGATAAGCTAAGATTCACTCCCAGTAGGCGACGGCTTAGCGTGTGCAAAGCTGCTAAAAGCAGCTTGCGAGCGAACAACTCGGAATGACCCCCATGGAGTAATTTGTTTTAAAACAAGTTATTCAATGTTATTTAGAGACGTTTCAATCTAGTCTATGTTAAGAACATAGAATAACTTGTCTTAAAACATCTGTAAAGAAGGCGGAGAAGTTATTATCCAGTTCTGCAATATTATCTTCCGGGCAGCAGCACTAATTGCTAACAGTAGCTTTCTACATCCCGTGGCAGTCCTTTGTTTAGTAGATGTCATCCTAAAGATGGCCCACTCTGCTGTAAATGGAATATAATTGACTAGATGATCTAAAGATCATTAGCTGATTTACTGTAAAGGATAAGACCAGAAGGGCATTTTAAATTTTAGGCTTTTTAAAGTAGACTTTATGAATTTGGCTGAAAATTCCTTCAAAACTCAGCTACATATGCAAGCAACAATTGTTTTCATATAACATTTGCACTGTTGTTTTTTGTTTCTAACAAAAAATTGTAAGGATTCGCAAAAAGAGGGCACTCATATGCTCACATCCAGCTGCTATGTTGGTGTTTTATACAGTAAGTACAGGATATCAGCATTGATTCCAAACAGAACATACAGGGTCCGGTATGCTATCCCAGTTGTTGGAATGTCGGCGGCCATATGACAAACACCGGCATACTGACACTGAAGATACCAACAGTGGACGGGGTAAGTACTTTTTTAGCGTAGCGGCTAGGGCTAGCCCTCAGGGAGAAATGGCTAGGGCTAACCCCTCCTAGTGCCTGACCATAACCCCCCTTGTGCCTAACCCTACCCCCCCCCACTCCCTGGGCCCTAACCCTAAAAGCCTCCCTGATACTTACCTTCAGGATGTCAGCAGTCATTCTTATTCTATTCTGATGTACACAGAATGAACATCAAATATCAAGTACATTTAATTCCAGTATAATTTTGAATAAACATGTACAAGAGCCCTTTATTTTTTATAAGAAGTTTGTTTCAGGCGTCCCACTAACAGAGTATACATTGATAGGTTAGTTGTTTGCCCCATAATAGTGCCCTACTTTATTTTGTGAACCTTAATGGTGCACTAGTTCACATTATGTCACATTGTAGGGCTGCGAGTACACATTATGAAACAAATGTTTTAAACATTTCCTTTGTGATATCATTTTGGTAACATAATCACTAAGGAGTCTATTTACTAAGCCTTGGCTGGATGTAATGTGGCTGGAGATAAAGTACCAGTCAGTCAGCTCCTGTCATTTTCAAACCCTGCCTGTGACATGGCAGTTAGGAGCTGATTGGCTGGGACTTTATCTCCGTACACTTAACCTGCATCCAAGGCTTAGTAAATAAAACCCTAAGTAATATAGGTTAGTTGATCCTGGTGGCTTTTGGAAACACATAGAAAGATGGCTGAAAAACAGGTATATACTATATTCTGGTTTCCAGATTTAAACAATTACAGTTTAAAGATGAGAATGAAATCTATAGTCCTCACAGACCATTAGTTAGAAAAAAAAATATTTCGAAAATATATTGGCTTTACTTCATCTGGTAGAGGATAAAATGGGTTTTAGCAATAAACAATATAAATATGATTGTAATATTGATTCAGTCCATAATAAACCTTGGAAAAATATCTAGGACTGATTCAACAAAATAAGTTCAATGATTTATCATTATTTAAAGAATAGCGCAAACCCTTAAACAAAATAAGTTGCATTAGTTTTCTAAATATTAGCATATTTATTGAAAAGTACATTATACAATGACCTTTTAAAGATGGCAGAGATGTACTAATTTCATATAGATACTGTACAATGCTTGCAGCAAGACTCATAAAAAAACCAAACTACCATCTTGCATAATCAAGGTTATTATGAACAGACCCTTTTCTCAAAATTTTTGTAATCATTTTTACAATGTACTGTACTTTTGGCTCTCATGAATTTTGCTGATTGAGATTATCAGGTCGGCCTTTTTTTATAATTATTATAATTGTTTTATTATTACGTTGGTGCAAAAATCTCTTTTTAATTTTTTGCATAATTTCACAAAACATTAAATAAGTGGACTTGGGGGGTCATTCGAATCTGTTCGCACTCTGCCATTTTTCGCAGCACAGAGATCAGGTCACTACTGCGCATGCATATGCACCGCAATGCGCAGGCGCATCGTACAGGTACAAAGCGGATTGTTGCTGAGCGATGGATTTAACAAAGAATCCATTCGCACAGCCGATTGCAAGGAGATTGAAAGGAAGAAGGCGTTTATGGGTGTCAACTGGCCGCTTTCTGGGAGTGTTTAGGAAAATGCAGGCGTGTCCAAGCGTTTGCAGGGTGGGTATCTGACGTCAATTCCGGGACCAGACAGGCTGAAGTGATCACAAGGGCTGCGTAAATTCAGACCCACTCAGAAACTGCACAAAATGTTTTTGCAGAGCTCGGCTGCACAGGCATTCGCTCACTTGCAATGCGAAAATACACTACTCTATGGGGGTCATTCTGACCCGATTGCACGCTGCAGTTTTTTGCAGCGGTGCGATCGGGTCAGAACTGCGCATGCGCCGGTGCCGCATTGCGCCGGCGCATGGCCGCCCATCGCTGCGCTACGATCGCCTCTGCCTGATTGACAGGCAGAGTCGGTCGATGGGCGGGGGGGCGAAACGGTGGCGTTTGGCCGCCATTTCATGGGCGTGGTCCGGCCAACGAAGGCGTGGCCAGACCATGCGGGGAGTGGCTCGCAGCGGGGAGTGGCCCGCAGCGGCTGCGTGACGTCACACGCAGCCACTGCAGGCCGGGGAGCGAAGAGTAGCTCCCGGCCAGCACGCAAAAGCTGCAATAGCCGGGAGCTACTCTTGAAGTACAAAGGCATCGCCGCTGTGCGATGCCTTTGCACTTCTGCGGGGGGTAGGCGGCACTGACATGCGGGGCGGACTAGCCCTGTTCTGGGCGTCCTCCCGCATGTCTGAGTTCATGATCGTAGCACAGCTACGTTCAACTCGGAATGACCCCCTAGGAATGACTATCTGATCGCAGTGCTGCAAAAAGTAGCTAGCGAGCGATCAACTTGGAATGACCGCCTTGGGGGTTAATTCAGAACTGATCGCTGCTGTGTGTGTTTGCACAACATCGATCAGGTCTGAAGTGCGCATGCACTGGCGCCGAAGTGCGCCAGCGCATGGCAGACAGCCGACGGCTGTCTTAGCCCTGCGATCGCCTCTGACTGATTTTACAGGCAGAGGTGGTCGCTGGGTGGGAGGGGGCAGACCGGCGGTGTTTGGCCGCCGCTTAGGGGATGCAGTCCAAGCAACACAGGCACGCTGGGACCATTGTGGGGGCGGGCCGCGGCAGCTGTGTGACGTCACACGCAGCCGCTGCGACCAGGGCAGCGACGACTAGGAAGAGCTGTGCTGGCTGGGAACTACTCCTACAGTACAAAAGCAACGTCGCTGTGCGAGGCATTTGTACTTGTATGACGGGGTAGGGCCTGACATGCTGGGCATGTCAGGGAAGCTGATCGTAGATCTGATAAATTCAGCACATCTACGATCAGGTCTGAATCACCCCCTTAATCCTGTGAAGTTATATCTGTTGATCCACATAAGTTAATAAGAATTATTTAACTGGAGATCAAGCTAGTTTTATGAAATTAGACTATGGATACATTTTTGCTCTCTGTGTACATTTAGATCATTTAGATCTGGACTTTGCTATTGACATATATCTTTAGTAGAGTTTTGGATGCGTTCTAAAATCCTCAAAACTGTATATTCAATATAGTACAGATGAAGTAGACTTTGGTGCACATTCTTTGACAAAGAAAAGCATTAAAGTCACAGTCAGTAACTATAGTACTGTTTTCTTCATAGGTCACATTTTGCTGTAATTACCTTAAAAAGATACCAGCCATATAATGCTTAAATATACACAAAGGATACATGTATATCAAGATTACTCTTACAGGTAGCATCCTGCTTGACTGTTACTATTTGGTATTTATCTATTTCACTTTTACGATGGCATACACACACAGTGATATTGCAGGCATTGCCCACTATGACCAGCATGTTCTTACATTTTTTATTTTAATGATCATTGTTCAGGTGTACCTACAAATTCACAGGTGTGCCTAAAATTTACAGTACTCCTAAGTTGGTCTGTTTCCCTGGCCTCAGTCACATCTGGTGACTTACTGTAGGTCTGTGGCAAAACTGGAAAATGAATCTGTCATTCAGTACACAAACCATTTGATAGGTTTGGTCTACAGTATGTATGACCAACCTTTTTTTCTAGTTGTTAGCCTAGTTTCAGATTCTGCTGCTGGTTGGCTCTGTCTATAACAGTGTCATTATTACTATAAGAAATGTTTTAATGTGGACAGGTCTGCCCTGTGTCGATGCAGCTGACAGGTCTGGTCTTTTTGCAAAGACATATGTTGCAGAACATGCTTGCCAATTTGAAAATGGCAATTATTTCCCTTTATGTTTCTGAAACTTCAGATCTTTTTTTTTTTTTTTAACAGTGATCTGCAAGGGTCAAGACTTAGAATACAGGGAAGGTGTCTACTTTTTATAATAATGTATAAGCACTGAAATAGTTTTGAAAAATAATAATAATTCTCACTTAAGCTATAAAAAAAGAAAAATCATTAACATTTTATAAGTATGCTGTTATATTCAAATGAAAATCATTGTTTGCCCGTCTACATGATCCCCTTCTATGTTGTACAAATAGTGAATAAAGTCTCTAGTGATGCATGTATGATTGAATATGAAAAGCACAACAGGAAATCTATTACTATATAAACCTGTGTACGAAATACAAAATACATCCGAAGCAAATTGGCCTATTTTTGCTGCTAACGCTTTTCTAACTTGATAAATGGTCCCAGTGCTACAGTGAAGCAGGTAAAGAGGCCATTTTCATCACTTAAACAAGCCATTTAAATCAGTTAGAGTAACGACTGAGCTGAACTGGGTTGTTGTGGAGCACGCTTAACATTTCAATTCTCCAATGCTTCTCTTGAAATATTGTATTCACTGCATTACAATCAGCTTTAAAGGAAAAATTGCCAGGAAAACGGACAGTGTATTGTTTTAATCATCTGCACCTGTTTATACATATGTATTTACCTCTTGATTGCAGTGTAGGTTTGCAAGTCAGTATCACACTTGAAGAACCCAAGTGTTCATCTCATCAGAATAACAATATTAAAGATATCTACAGCTAATGTCGAAGAACAGTTATGCCAATAAATGAATGTTGGGACATTAACTATTTTGTCATTCAGTTAAAAACATAGCGTTCCTTTGAAAAGTAACAAAAACCTTTAATTACTTAAAGACAGAATTTTCTAGTTCATAGTTATTGAGCATAGCAGTGTGACCCACTTAAGTCACTAGTATCCACTAACCACAAAATTGGATCTAATGCCAATATGTTTTTAATTGTGTTATTAGTTTATCCCTTGAGAGATATGAAAATGTATGCATTATTATTTCCACTTACCGCCTGCGGCTCCTTTAAGTAGAGTACTGCCCGCAGCATCATAAAGATGCAGTGTGTGGCTCTTTAGTAGGTAGACTCATCCATATCACTAGTAGCTGCAGGGTACCCTTCCCAGCTCCCTCATGCCAAATTCAGATGCCGTGGGGCACCGAGGGTGTTGGCCACTCTATGTGGCTGCACAGCTCGCACACCCCTGTCAATAAACATGGATTTTTGACGCTTTTATTATGAGTTGTCACTGAATTTATCTGAATTCTATACATTTCAAATTTTGTGTTCTTGTAGGTACTAGTTACAGGTGTTTATGCCATCAAATAAAAGCTGCCCAGTTTTGTAGCACCTTGCAAATAATAGATGGCATGAGGTTTTCAGCAAAATAGTCTTTCTCATTTAAATATATGTACTGGTAAAATCCAACACACAAGAGAACCTTCTATATCTTATCTTAGAAGAAGAAAACATTGTGTGGATAGGAAAAATAAGAGAGTGCATAAGATCCCTTGAGATTATTTGGGCATCACCAGGACCAAGAGAGATAGACATTACTGGACTGCTGTCAATCCCCACAGTCTCACATCAGTCTTGTTTAAATTTAAATTACTTCAAGGGATCAAACAATTGAATTTAAAGTTTGTCCAATATATTGTGAGATAGAAGATACATTTTCTTAGATGTTGTTTAGAAATGAGAGTATTTGCCACTCACATACTCTCCTAGGTTCTGTTGTGTTTGTAGTTAAGTTTTTATTAAATATCTGCTGAAAGAAAATGCTTCACATTTACACACTGTGTACATGAGGCTAAGACCTCTCTCAGTCTCATGCAGTTTTTAAAGAATGCCAGTCAACCACATCATTTATTCCATTTTCAAAACAAAAATCAATATACCTATAAAGTGACCCATAAATTAGAACTGGCTCACACACTGTTTGTTCAAGCTGCCTTTCTGAAGGCACCCTTTGCATTTTTTCTTCACCTTTCTATTTGAACTGCAGTCACAGTAAGAGGCTCATTAGGGGACATTAGGGAGTGGATCTAACCAGAATTCCATAGCTTGCTCTGCTCTTATTAATGCATAGTAGAGTAGAATGCATTTAAATATTTCATAGACATTCAGTAATTTGTGTGTAATCGTCTTGTTAGCAGACCAGCAGAAATAGAACAGGTCTGTGAAATGGTGTTTAGTGATTGCATGGTTAATTTACAGACCTTTGCCATTGCGAAAAAGCATTATTGGTAGCTTGTGAAAAACTGAAATAGAGCTAGCAATAAGTAAGAAAAAAGTAATAGAGATTCTAGTAATAAGTATCTTGAAGAATACAACCCATTTAGTCATTCTGAAGCAGCTATAATTTATGGCATATGCAATATATCAAATACATAAGATAGCATTATGGAGCATTCACATGAAAAGGGTATTTGCAACATTAGTTCTAACTTCCTGCGAGGTACATGATTAAATGATTAATGAAATGTCCCTTTGCATATGCATTTTAAATAGCAATTAGGTAGTAGCTCAGAAAATTCAAAAATCCTAATTTTTCAATATTATCTTATCCTTGATTTATTAATCATAGAGAATATTTTAACAGCAATATGTTATACCTGGGACATATATAAAGACATAAAAGAGAATATTTTTGACATGAAATAGGTTTAAGTACATACATTTTAAATTTTATGTTAATGTCGACCCTATTTATTTAATCTTTCTGCATTTCATTTGTATCCTTTGCCATTCCTGCACTTTGATTGGCATAATTAAGTAGGAGAATGAATAGGCTCTATTATTTTACATATCACTAGTAAACAATAGCAAGGAACGGAGAAGGGAGATATGGCAGAGGTATGTATGTGTTTTTCAAGTTCTCGGTAATCCACTGGAGGCTGTTCTATAAATGATCATTGAAGGGCTGCAAGCTAGCCTATAATTACAGGAAAGAAAGTGGCAGCTCTGGCATTTCATAACTATGTGTCCTCGAAAAGTGCTTTGTGAGTTTGTCACCAATGATAATTTAGATAGAGGCTCATTACTGAACATCACAACACTTTAAAAACCTTTCGCCTTCATGCTGGAGAATAAAGGACTATTTTAATGGCAAGGTTCTTTTGTATTCCTCTGAAAAATTCAATCAAGACAAAACCTTACCGACTATTATTATACTCTACAGTCTCTCTATTCTAATGAAAGCAGCACAGATAAACTGAATATGAAGACTTGAGCAGTTAAATGCAAACATTTTTTTTTTGTTCTCTAAACAGATGACAAGAGTGGGTCGCTAAAATGTAAACACGTTTTAAGCCACTTTTGTGCAGACAGGCCCTGTTCATTTTCTTTGTCTGTTTTTTTTCAAGAAATTGTGTTATATACATGTTCATTTATATGTCTTGCACAAAATATAGTTTGATATTACCCTTGTAGTCAAAATAACACATTTAGTCCTTTCGGTACCATTCCACTGTTTAATCTGTAAGTGAGCATTAGAGTCTTTATCTCCAGTGTGTGGGAATAGATATGTTACCAGAGCAATGAGTATTAACTTCTATTTTCAAATGCAGTGCAGCATGCATTAGAAGGGCCGATTATAAAATAAGCAGGACACAATATATGCAAAAGACTCCTCTGTAATCAGCACTAATATCCTTATGTTTAAGACTCACACATTTTGTGCCTAAGAATCTAATTTTAATTCAAATTCATATTTTAAAATTATAAGAAATATGTCTAACACCCTTTCAACTAGAAAAAAATAGACCCTACTTTACCTATTTTTAATAAATATTCTAATACATTATGCATATGATACTGCATATTGAAATATTGCTTTAATGTGGGATTTGCATATTTTTATTTGTACACATGTACAACCGATATGTAGTTTATCTAGTTCCTCATTTAAATTTAAACATATGGCAATACAATATTGTTTATTTTTAACATATGTAACAATTGTAAAATGTATGTACTTTTAACTTTTAAATAAATGTAATAATAATCAGAGGCAGTACCGTAAGTAGACATTTTAGCGCTGTGTGCAATAAACAGCATCGGCGCCCCCCCATTTAAAATAGGGACAGTGTGCGCCGTAGGGTGTGGCTTCATGGGGGAAGGGGCGTGACCACAAAATAATACCAATTCAAATTACGCTGCACAGTAGTCTCCATTTTTCAAATTACGCCACGCAGTAGCGCCACTTACACACATTAAACCAGGTAGAGCCCATCACACATTATGGCAGGCAGAGCTCCCTTTTACACCTTACAGCAGACAGAGTCCCCTGTCACACATTATGGCAGGCAGAGTCCCCTGTCACACATTACGGCAGGCAGAGTCACCATTTACACATTAGGCAGGCTGAGCTCCCTTTTACACTTTACAGCAGGAAGAGTCACCATTTACAGAGTCACCCCCTCCCCCCTGCTGAAATATCCTGCAATTGCCCCTGTGCCTGCCCACCTTCCCCCATTCCCTCCTCTCCTATGCTGTGCTTATTTTACCTTATGGCCTGTATCATGGAGCGGCATCCCAGCTATACCTTACTTCAGACTGCAGGAGCTGGGGGAGGGAGCGAATCTCAACCTCCATGGGCATTGCACACAGATCGTCAGTCTGCACACAGAGGAATGAGTCACCCGGCACTCCTGTAAGCTCCTGCAGGTGGCGGGGTCAGGCAATAATGCTTGCGGAGTCACGGCTCGCCTCACTCTCTAGTGTTACCATGAGGCAGAGGGCGGGCATTACTTGTGGGCCGCGGCTTCCTGCAGCTGCACTTTAAGCTCCGGCTTGGGGAGGAGGGGAGGCGGAGCTGACACTCAGGCACCGGTGCTGTCTAGAATAGATTCTGTTTGCAGCTGGTTGCGCCCCAGATCATCCTGCACTGTGTGTGAGTTACGGCCCTGATCAGAGGTTATAATAGAGGTTAAACAAATGCATAGTTACCAACGGGATCGTCCCCGACTAGCAGTATGGTGACCACTTCTTTTACCGGGATCGGTATGTAAAGCCATTGGGCGGGATCCTGGCCGTCAGTATACCGACAGCAGGATCCTGACCACCAGTATGCCGGCAGCGGATCAAGTGCTAGCAAGCCCCTTGCGGGCTCACTGCACTCACCATGCTGCGGTCACCACTCTGCGGTCATGGTGGCTCACTGCGCTTGCCACAGGATTTATTCCCCCACTGTGGGTATCGTGGACATCCACAGAGGGAGGAAATCGTGCGGCATCGGTATTCCATCACTAGTCGGGATTCCGGCATCGGCATTGCGATGTCTGGCATCCCGACTTGTGGTATGGTGAACGTTTCCCTTACCAACATTGCAATACTAGTTCCTATGGAATATGTTGTCTGTGATTGACTAAGCAGTTTAAGAAGTTTCTGATTGGTTGTTCAGTTATTAAATAGCTGGGCTCACCACAGCCTAACTCATTGTGTGCCTGGTGTTCCCTGGAAATGGTTAGTGTATTCAGTGTGGGTATTTTTTTTTATCGTCAGTATTAATTAGCCATCTTCCAATTTAATTATATTGGGCTTAGATGGAATTAAGACATTAGGTTTATTATGGAAGCAGATTTTTTTACAGTTGATAAAAAATAAATATTCTCATGGTGACATTTATTTTTATACTATCCAGGCATTGGTGTTTCTATAATGGGTGCAATATGTGCGGTGCACATGGGCTCTTGGGTCCAGGGGGGCCCACACTGCACACACTGCACCCATTTTTAAATACAACCTTTCCGGAGTCCCGAATCGGGCGCTGCAGCCGCGGGCAAAATCGCACCCAAAATGGTCACCACGCATGCGCAGTAGCTGAATTAGGCTCCGAAACATGGTGGACGCAATGTTTCTGGAGACCTGTGCATGCGCAGTAGACTCTGGCATAATGTCCACCGGAGTCTACTCACAGACCCCCTCCTCCTTTAAAACGTGCCTGTATCCAGGGCATTAATTAGATCTAAATTATCATGGTCAGTTCCAATACTTATTTACTTTACATCTGGTTTACATATTTTTACATATATGGGGAAAAATTCTTGTACTGAAACCTTTTATGGCATTACAAGTGTAATTGTGCACTTTTGCCCATGTGTATGTTGCCACTTTTAGTCATGGATCATTAATTGCAATTCCCCAAGTGCCTACACTATTATTTTTACTTTATTAACCTGGTACACCCTGGCCGTGGATACCACGAGGAACCCAGTGCTACTCAGTATCAAAAGGTGGTATTCCCCAGGTGCGAGCAACCATTCAATTTTTTTTGCCCCTCACAGAGGACGGTGACTGATGTTGAGTAGTACTGGCTTCTTACACAGTATAGTGTGAAACTGGATATTTCCCATCCTGTTTTATGAGGTTGTTTAGAGGTTTGCAAACTGTATACATGGCATACAGGGTTTAGATGTATCACCAGGTACTGATCGTGAAGGTATTTCTCTTCCTGCCTCTCTTCTATACTGAGGCAATGCAGGAAGCAGTAGCAACAAGATGTCTTGACATGGGGGAGTGAAAACTTGTGCTTCTGGCTTTGCCTATCAGCCCCCACAGCACATCAGCCTATGGGGGTGATTCCGACCTGATCGCTAGCAGGCTACTTTTAGCTCTGCTGCGATCAGGTAGTCACCGCCTACAGGGTGAGGGGGTATTCGCTGTGCAGGGCTGCGAACCGCTGTGCAGAGAGCTGCACAAACAAAAGTTTGTGCAGTTTCTACACAGCTCAGGACTTACTCACCCGCTGCGATGATCTTGTCCAGAACTGACGTCAGGATCCCTCCCTGGAGACAGCTGGACATGCCTGCATTCACCCGGACACGCCTTCAAAATGGTGAGTAGACACCCCTAGCTGGCCTCTGCCTGTCAATCTTCTAGCGTTCACCACTGCAAACGCTTTCTTCATTCATTTCGTCGCTGCACGGCGACGGCCGTCGGCAGACAGCGACATGCCTGCGCATTGCCGCCCGTGCGCATGCGCAGTTCTAACCCGTTTGCACGGCTGCGAAAAATTGCAGTGTGCGAATGGGTCGGAATGACCCCCTATGTCTCTACTCCCCGCTTGCTCACTTGGCATTCACGGGATATTGCTACTATCACAAGATCTCACATGCAGCCCAGAGCCAGCAGCCGCTACCTGCCACAGCAAGGTACAGAGCTGTCCCTGCTGTGGTGATTGGGGTAAAGACACCTGCAGCTGTCGAAATTGATAGCTGCAGGTGTTGGAATGGTCAGTGCTACTGACGATAATTAATTTCCCTGCATATCGATGTGTAGATAGCAGTGTCTATATAGACAGGGGTGCATAGTGCCCCTGTCATTGAATGCACTACTCCTCATTCATATGTGGGGGATAAGCAGTATCAGTGCGCATAACGGTGCTGATACTGCTTCTCCCCCATAACGACTTGTAATGCATCTACCCCACAGTTTGAGTTTCCAACTCCCAAACTGCAATTGTGGATATTTGCAAACCATACAAAAATTGACCATTAGTAAATTTCCCCCAAAGATTGTTTTGTGTTTCAAATTATCTGGGTGCCTGGTCTGACTCACTTTATGACATGACCATTTTTTTTAGATTTTTTTTTAAATTTTCTATATAACTACGCTTTAATAATATCTGCTCACTCAGTAAGTAATGTAGTAAGGAATTTGAACTTGACTTAAATATTTTTTACACAACAGTTCAATTTGACTTCAACCTACATATTGAGATACTGAGATCCAATTTCTTGCTGCTGTGACTACATACAGATATTTTCACAGATGCGTAGTTAAAATATATCCATAAATACTCTTTCTCTCTCTTATATAATACATACATACATACATACATAGCCTACATGCATTTTTACATTTACTTTCTTTACATATTTTACCCAATTTAGTATTATATGAAGACAATGTTAAATTTCCTTTCTAAGATTAGGGCTGCACCAGCATTTTTTTAGTTAGGCTATTGTGTAAAATTAATTGCAAGAGATCAATCTGATTATCATTTGGAAACAATGGGTTCCTTTAGAACTGACTACAGATTTAGATACTGTAGCTTTTGATGTAGATATACACCACACAATAAAACTAATGTGATTAATTCCATTCTTAGTGTAACCCTAGCCTAAACTAACTAAATTAACTCTAAGCCAGGGGTCTGTTTATGAAGCTTCTTTTACAGAAGATAGGGTAATTTCCTGTTTTTCAAAGGATACTTCCAATGGTGGCTATCAGTTGTTATAGCCCAGTATTGCCATGGAACCACTATTATTTTAATGTTTTTATTAATATGGCACCAGCATGGAGAAGCCTACTCTTTTCTACTAATGTTTTCTATTTCTCTAACTTTTAATTTATTGTCTATGAAGTGGAACTAGAAGCCCAAGGACCTGATTTGGAGATGAATGCAATGAGCATTGCTGCTGTGTCTTTGGACGCAGCAGTGATGCTGAAATATTCTAATGCAGCAGGAGGTGTCTGTAATAAAAAGACTCCTCCTGCATGCAGCACTGATGCGAGTGGTAATGATGATAGCAGCCCTCGGCCATCTGAGTTAGTCTCAGCTACTCAGACTTGCTGTCAGAACCCCTCTGTCAGGGCTAGGAATTCTGCATCCAAACACTCAGAGCCTGACCTTGGAAATCCCACAAAATAGGGATAACAAGCCCCCATTTTTGTAGTACAGTACCAGTCGCCACCCCAATCCACACCCCAAATTCCACAGCATGTCAATCATGCTACAGCTAAGAGGGGACTGTGAGCAGTCACACAGAATGCTTTCTGCACATATACAACATCACAGATTTATGTAAACCATCGGGTACATCTCTGAATCAGGACCCAAGTCTGTTCTTTTAGTTCCACTGCACATGCAACAGACCCCCAAGGATCTACATATCACCGCATAATCACTGTGTGTATAGAAAGTATTAAAGTATTATGTAGTATGCAGTAGATCAGTTATATTGAAATGTCAAAATATGCCATCATCGGGGGAAATGTAATGAAGAGTGATTGATATGAATGTGTTCTCATATACAGTACTTATCATTATTATACCATGTAGCACTGTAGGCCTGTTGCAGCAATTATGTTATAGGCAAAACCCTACATTTTTGGTATATGTAAAAAAAAAAAAAAATATATATATATATATATATATATATATATATATATATGGATAACAACAAAAAGATATCCCAGTGCGCTGATATATATAAAACTGTAGATTCAGTATACAGTGGAGTAGTGAACAGATCCACCTCAATAGGCCAGTCATATGTTCGATGTACCAAGGGTCTACCTTTAATGTATAGCACCCTAGGATAAGAACCCTTCACTATGACTGGCCTATTGCCGTTGGATCTGTTCATTACTCCATCGTATACTGAATCTACAGTTTATATATATTCGCGCACTGGGATATCTTTTTATTGTCTAGTGATTGTTTGAGGACCTGACTGACAGTGGACCTACCCATAGTGCTGCTTTATAGTGCAAACTCATGAGTATTTTTTGTCTTGTCTATATATATATATATATATATATATATACACACACACACACATATATATATATATATATATATATATATACACACACATATATATATAGAGAGAGAAAGAAAGAAAGAAAGAAAGAAAGAAAGAAAGAAAGAAAGAAAGAAAGAAAGAAAGAAAGAAAGACACACATGTATTTGTCTGCTTTACAAATTACTGCAGATGTCACAGAGAATCAACAGTTTTGATAAATACATTTCCTCATATGAAAGGTGCAGGAGTCTATTGGTATACTACATCAAGCAGGAAAGATAGCGGGCATAGGTAACCAGGATCTGGACTATATATCTACAGTGTCTATGTCAATAGTCAATAGGTCAACACCATGTGGTCCACACTGACAAAAGGTCTGCATGGACAAAAGGTTGACCAATGACTTGTCAACACTGGAAAAGGTCGACATGTAAAAAAGTCAACATGATTAAATGTTCGACATGGCAGTGGTCAACACACATATGGTCACCGCATGCTTTTTTTCAAGTTTGTGGACTTTTTCCATCCCTGACTATCCATGTAACAAATCATAACCTATATTAACCTTGTGTCGGGCGAAACGAGACACCACAGCCGAAGTGTAACTAGCAGAGCAAGCCCAAGAGAGAACACATTTCTACAGATGGATAAAACTGTCCACACTAACCCCCAAAATGCCAAAAAAGTGTGTTGGCCTTTTTTGTATTGACTATTGTCATGTCGACTTTTTGACCCTGTTGACAATTAGTCCATGTCAACCTTTTCCAGTGTCGACCTTTCATAGGCTTACCTTTTATCCATGTCAACCTTTTGCCAGGGTTGACTTAATGCATGTCGACCATATGGGGTCGACCTAATGACTGTCGCCCTAGACATTGTAGATTTTCTATACCACACCCTAAGTAACCAAGTGTTAAGAGACAAGAGACACATTGAAAAGAGAGAAATAGGCAGCAAGCATGTGGTGTGTACAACATAGAGCAGTGGCATGCAGTTATAGCCCTTTATGACTTTATTTTATTACACTATCAATGATTTATATGACTGATTTCTGTTGGTGGCTTTAAATTTTACTGAATTAAATTGTTTTCTTGCAGGAATTTGTGAAATGTTAAATACCATAGCTGCACTACAATGCATTCATCTGCTTGCAGACATTACTACTGCTGTTAAATTTAATACATGTATATTATTCTTTTTATATATGAATATGTTATGTGCCATAGGAAATGTACAGTAATGTGGGCAATTAAAACAATAACTGAAGCATTCAAATATTAGTGCAAGTAGAAATGTAAAAATATTTAAAAGTCATTAGCATTAACTGTACCAAAAGGTTCTAGTAATATTTAGTTGGAATTGCATAAAGCACTGTTGAAGTAAGTGCACAGTAGTAAAGGGTTTGATAGAAGACTTCTAATGGGTCAATTGATTCCTGGTTTAAAGGACAAAAATTGGCACCGTTAGCTGCCCTGTTAATACATTTACATATATATATGCATCTACAAACCGCAGCTAAGGCAAATGTGGCGCTACAGGACATAGAACAGATGACTCCACTAGTCTGCTAACCATCAGACACTGTTAGAATTATTGATCATAATTACAAAAATAAAAAACACCCCCTTTATGATCATGGCCATTTCATACACTCGTTACCAGGCCACATTTCACAGTTTTTTATGTGTTGGCTATACTGAGAACCATTTTTTAACTACTCTGTGCATTGTTGCCAACATTTGAAGCATTTTTCAGGTACAGCTTGACACTCAGCTGGTGTATCCTTGCAGGTTGCGTAAGATACTATATATGATGACTTTGAAGCATTACAATCCCCACCATGTCAAATGTAATCTTATTTTAAGTTTTTGCATTGTAAAAATGTGTACTGTGCTTTTAAAATATACAGAATTTAAACAGATAATAATATAATATAATAGAAACGATTTCATTGTTGAGTTGATCATTGGTGGACATTTCCAATTACAAAAATTTCCAGGGAAAACTCATAGAATAAATATGGAGTTGTTTGCATTCAATCAGATTTTATACAGGAAATGCAACTTTAACATTGATTAATAACAGTCAATATATTACTTCTCTTAGGTATATCATTACAATATTATATTTTGTACAAATAGTGTAAAGTAACTATTGTCGGGTGTATATTTTACTTATGGCAAAAATACTACTTTTTTGCGTTATGTATAATTATATTTAATTCAGCATATACTGTACATAATAGTACACTTCTAGTGTATTCACCTTTTTTGTGTATGTCCATTGTGCAAATGCATCCAACTCTTAATGAGAACCAGTAGCTTGCAAATGTAATTTTCGTTGAATAAAAATGGGAAGACTGTTTATTCATTTGGCTGTCTTGTGTGTTTTGGGTATGATTGTGAATACTTAAGGAAACATTTTGCAGACAAAACTTTCAAAATTCCATGGTCCAGTGTGAAATTAGTAAAAATTTAGCTTATCTCTACCATAAAGGATACTGGTTTGGAATATACAGAGGTTTTGAAGGAATGTAAAAATAGCATATCAGGCATGGGCCAATAAGTTTAAAAACACATTTTATATATAAATAACTACATTATAGATAGACAGACCACCATGGAGGCCCTTAACTTTGGGTCACCATCTTAACAATTAGTTTTTCTTGTTCCTTTACTTCCAGCTAATCTTCTAAATGCAAATTAGTTTACTCCAATCTACTTTTTAGATAGATAGACAGACAGACAAATCACAGCCTTACAGCTGTATTAAGATCTTTGGTATTACTCCACATATTTATTTTTTTAAATGCACAAGCACAATTATGTCACATTGTTAGTATTGCAAGTACACACAAATTGTATTGTGATTCCATATTTAAATTGTGTTGCCAATAGTTCATTACTTTATTTTTTAACACACATAAATGTTAATATAACTGGGTTGCCAATCACGTATATTTTACAATCCTAAATTTGGTTACTTCATTAGGGATCCTTTTTTATTTTGATTTTCTCCAGAGTTTTTTAAACCCGTCTTATGAAGTTATTAGCATTCATTTTAATTCATGGTCCTTTTTTTTTACTTTCTTGACCAGGCACCTTAACAATGAGCATGCATTGGACGATAGAAGTACTGCCCAATGCAGAGTCCAAATGCAAGTGGTTCAGCAGCTGGAAATTCAGGTTGGTGGTCAGCCCAGGAAATTACAATCATTATAAACATAAAAACACACAACTTTGACAGCAGATAGAAATTAGTTTGTCCATATAATATACCCATCTTACTATACGTATTAATAAATATATATTTTTTCAAGTATGTGATCTAAAAGTATATTCCAGGCATCTACTACCCTTTTAGTAAATTAGTATTAAAACGATATTATTTGGTTGCACCACATGTTTTATTTATATCATGGCTGACAGTGTGTTGTATTTGTACATTATTTTGTGGTAAACATAGTAGTTTAAACAGCTTTACAGGTGTGCTCAGATTTACTATCATTTTACTAATTCTTTTACTAATAACAATGATTGTTATTAGTAAAGGAATTAGTAAAATGATAGTAAGTCTGAGCATATTTGTAAAGCTGTTTAAATTACTACTGTCCTTGTTGGGTGTAATTACTGCAAGCAACGTCTCAGTTTCTCAGGTTGTTACTTATTGATGCAACTCTGATGTTTTATCAGTACAGAAGATGTGCAGTTTGATACTTAACACAACATACAATCTGTTATGGGGAATTATGATAGTTTAGGGTTTTTGTATTTTATTTGCTGTTTTTGGAAAGACTAAGATTAAGCTGACCTTATTGTTGTATAAGGTCAGCAGCTATCAATAACAGTTTTGATATAAAACTTAATACAATACTAGAATAAAAGAATATGCATCAGGTTTACTAACTGTCACCAATGTTTATTTTATGGTCCAATTTGAGTCTTTAACATTAAGGGGTATATGCAATTACCGGCGAATCGCGGCAATTTTTCGCCCGTTTTTTAATTCCACACAATTCGACCGTCGAATTACGGCAAGTGGGTGCCGGAATTCAACATATTCAATAAAAAACGGATTCGACAGTCCCACTGTCGAAAAACGGCCGATTTGACGGATTTTGATCCGATTTTTAAAAAACGGGAAAATACGGGAAAAAACCCGAAAAAAAATAGTGTGGGGTCCCCCCTCCAAAGCATAACCAGCCTCGGGCTCTTCGAGCCGGTTCTGGTTCTAAAAATCCGGGGGAAAAACTGACAGGGGATCCCCCGTATTTTTAAAACCAGCACCAGGCTCTGCGTCTGGTGCTGGTGCAAAAAATACGGGGGACAAATAGAGTAGGGGTCCCCCATATTTTTTACACCAGCATCGGACTTCACTAGCTGGACAGATAATGCCACAGCTGGGGGTCACTTTTATACAGCGCCCTGCGGCTGTGGCATTAAATATCCAACTAGTCACCCCTGGCCGGGGTACCCTGGGGGAGTGAAGACCCCTTCAATCAAGGGGTCCCCCCCCCAGCCACCCAAAGGCCAGGGGTGAAGCCCGAGGCTGTCCCCCCCATCCAAGGGCTGCGGATGGGGGGCTGATAGCCTTGAGTAAATTGAAAGAATATTGTTTTTTCCAGTAGTACTACAAGTCCCAGCAAGCCTCCCCCGCAAGCTGGTACTTGGAGAACCACAAGTACCAGCATGCGGGAGAAAAACGGGCCTGCTGGTACCTGTAGTTCTACTGGAAAAAAATACCCAAATAATTACAGGACACGCACACCGTGAGAGTAAAACTTTATTTCACACATGTCGACACACACATACTTACCTATGTTCACACGCCGACCTCTGTCCACTTGTCCAAGTAGAATCCACGGTGTACCTGTGAATAAAATTATACTCACCTCAATCCAGTGTCCGGATCTTTTAAAATAATCCTCGTACTTGGCAAAACAACAAAACGAACACCCGGACCAAACGGACTGAAAGGGGTCCCATGTTTACACATGGGACCCCTTTCCCCAAATGCAGAGACCCCCCGTGACTGCTGTCACAGAAAGGTCTCTTAAGCCAATCAGGAAGCGCTACTTCGTGGCACTCTCCTGATTGGCTGTATGCGCGTCTGCTGGCAGACAGCGCATCGCACAGCTCCCTCCATTAGTTTCAATGGTGGGAACTTTGCGGTCAGCGGTGGTGTTACCCGCGGTCAGCCGCTGACCGCGGGTGACCTCACCGCTGACCGCAAAGTTCCCACCATTGATTATAATGGAGAGGCTTTGCAATGCGCTGACAGCTCAGACGCTCTTAGCCAATTAGCAGAGTGCCAGGACGTTGCGCTCGCTGATTGGCTGAAGGGACCTTTCTGTGACAGCAGTCACGGGGGGGTCTCTGCATTCGGAGAAAGGGGTCCCATGTATAAACATGGGACCCCTTTCAGTCCATTTGGTCTGGGTGTTCGTTTTGTTGTTTTGCCAAGTACGAGGATTATTTTAAAAGATCCGGACACTGGATTGAGGTGAGTATAATTTTATTCACAGGTACACCGTGGATTCTACTTGGGCAAGTGGACAGAGGTCGGCGTGTGAACATAGGTAAGTATGTGTGTGTCGACATGTGTGAAATAAAGTTTTACTCTCACGGTGTGCGTGTCCTGTTTTTATTTGGGTATTTTTTTTTGCCAGTAGAACTACAGGTACCAGCGGGCCTGTTTTACTCCCGCATGCTGTTACTTGTGGTTCTCCAAGTAGCAGCTTGCGGGGAGGCTTGCTGGGACTTGTAGTACTTCTGGAAAAAACAACATTCTTTCAATTTTCTCAAGGCTATCAGCCCCCCATCCGCAGCCCTTGGATGGGGGGGACAGCCTCGGGCTTCACCCCTGGCCCTTGGGTGGCTGGGGGGGACCCCTTGATTGAAGGGGTCCCCACTCCCCCAGGGTACCCCGGCTAGGGGTGACTAGTTGGATATTTAATGCCACGGCCGCAGGGCGCTGTATAAAAGTGACCCCCGGCTGTGGCATTATCTGTCCAGCTAGTGGAGCCCGATGCTGGTATAAAAAATACGGGGGACCCCTACACTTTTTGTCCCCCGTATTTTTTGCACCAGCACCAGGCACAGAGCCCGGTGCTGGTTTTAAAAATACGGGGGATCCCCTGTCAGTTTTTCCCCCGGATTTTTAGAACCAGGACCGGCTCGAAGAGCCCGAGGCTGGTTATGCTTAGGAGGGGGACCCCACGCAATTTTTTTTCTGATTTTTAACATTCCATTTAAAAAAAAAATATATATATATATATATATATTTTTAAAAATATATCAATAATACTTGTGCCTCCAAAATAGACAAACCAAGTACCTAATCCCTTCTAATATAAATAGATATGCTATTACCAATAAAAAAAAACACAACAAAAACATGTTTTAATTTTTTTTTATTAGATTCCGCCAGCAAAGTGTGGCGGATTGAAAATTATGAATTTACTGTCTAAAATCACTGTTGTCGAATTTACAAACTTCAATTGAATATACTTTTGTCGAATTGCCGCATTTGTACCATTGCAGAAATGTTGAATTTGACAAATGTCGAATTTCAAAAAGTCGAATTTGGAAAGTCCGTTTTTTTGACGAAAAGTACTGAATTGCATTGTCAAATTTTTTTTTTTTGCGAAAATGTCCCGTTTTTCGACATTTTCGGGAATTCGACCGCAATTTCATATACCCATAAATATAATTAACATTCAATAACTGCACTCCTGTTCCTATTTACTGTTGAATGATGAAGAGAATACACAGTTAAAGCGCCTTTGATGACACTGCTTGCTGGGTGACCAATTATTCTGTATTTTTTACTGTGTCTGACTGATAGTGGGGTAAGGTCCATCAGTTGTAATGAGGCTCTGTACAATGTAGATGCCGTCTCAGTGGCAGAGTTTAGCATTTCACACTGTTTGGTCCCTGTCACTCTCTGGAATTAGATTGATGATGGCAGCATACAGAGGGCGCAAACTGGACCTCTCTGGAGAAGGATGAAGTGAAAAGATGGTTCTGGACAGTAGTTTGCTTAGAGAACCCTTCACCTCTACATAGTCGAGGGCATTAGACCACTGCTTTCTCTGTCCAGACAGACACTAAAGAGCATTTTATAAATGATTTTTGATGTAACTTGCTTCTACTGGGACAGCTCAGCTATGTTATTTGTGAAAAGATAAATGTTTTTGGTAATACTGTGCACAAATGGTCAGCAGGACAGAATAATGAATCAAATATTAACTTGAATGAGTCAATCCTACAATAAACTCGTCAACATGAATAACAGATTGGATGCTATGCATTACAATACATTTACTGTTTATATCGTCTTATTAAAAATCATTCCCATACTGTGTTGCTTCGTATCTTTCACCTCTCCACCTAAGGCAAAAACTATACATGGTTTCTCTTATCCTGCTACCAAAGTGCATTTCAACAGTATGCAATTCTGCATTTTATGTGCTGGATTCATTACATGAAGACATGCTTGATGATAAGATGTATCACTAAGATAAAATAGCTGTATCAGTCATTTCTGAAATGCTTCTGATTTTACTCCTTCTTAACAGCTTTCTAAAGAGCGTGAACGTCTTCAAGCGATGATGACCCACTTGCACATGCGACCCTCAGAGCCCAAGCCATCTCCAAAACCTGTAAGTGCATATTGCTTTATAAACAGTAAATAGGTCTATACATGTAACCGACTAAGAAAATGAACAATTTTGTGACAGTTTGAAAAACACTGAATGTGATAAAAAAAAATATTGCAATAAAATGGATGTAAAATGCAATATCTGCTCAAATTGTATGTTTCTTTAGAAGTAATGTTATCTTTAACACAATCTATCCAATCTACACTGTGGGTGATACTAAACAAACTACACCTATAAGTGCAGAAATCATTACGTTCAGAGCCCGAAAAGATATCTAAGTGTGATAGTTTTCCTCATTCCAGGAGAATATCTGCAGAAAAGTAGTGTAGAAGACGGGAAAACATCAATTCAAAATGTCTTTAGAAATTTTCATTGGTTTTAAAACATGTTGGGAATTTGTATTATCTTCAATTATATTGGACTACCTAATTTTAAAGTGACTCATTTTAAGGCCTGGTAGTTGGAAGGATTATTGTTACAAAAATGGTGGGGGACAAGAGTTGTCATTTGTTTTTTCTATTTGTTTTTTACAGTCATGTTAGTAATGCAATTGCTTGGTTTTCATTATAATAGATAGATAGATAGATAGATAGATAGATAGATAGATAGATAGATTTTCATCATAATGGATAGATAGATGAGTTTCATTATAATAGATAGATAGATAGATAGATAGATTGATAGATAGATAGACAGACAGACAGACTACAAATATCTCCTCATACACTCCTGCCGTAGTCGTACCAATCGACCCTTCTCGGCTGCCATGTCTCCTGCAGCTTGGCTTGTGCAGAGCATCTTTTTCACTTGATTGAGAATCTTAGGCCCGGATTTATCAAGCCTTGGAGAGTGATAAATAGCACGATGATAAAGTACCAGTCAATCAGCTCCTAACTGTCATTTTTCAAACACAGCCTGTGACATGGAAGTTAGGAGCTGATTGGTTGGTACTTTATCACCATGCTACTGTATTTATCACTCTCCAAGGCTTGATAAATGGGGGCCCTAGTCACATAATTAAACAATCAGATGTGACAAAACTGATTTACAATACTGCACTGATTAATATGATAGGTGACACATTTGTGTACAATTGAGTCTGGATCTGTATATGAAGTGCAGCGGCTGCGGTTTTGTTTCACACCAAGTTCCGTTGAGTTTCATCTGTAACTCTGTACATACAATATTCAAAATGAATAAGACTCAAAAAAGTTGCTAAACTGCACTGCTCGGCATGGATCACTCATGCCAGGCATCACATACTGCATAGCGTATTGAGGCTAGGTGTATGAGGAGGACACATCTGCATTTTGAGGAAATGGTTCCACATTCCATACATATGACTTCTGTGTTATACAAATTATTCCTCCGTGATGCAGATAAAATACTGTCTGTGGAGATCCCTGTGTTCAGGAGACCGACGCCAGAATCCCTACAGCCAGCATTTTACAGATGGTTGGAAGCCTGACACCTGCATAGTATTTCCCACTCTGTTGGTGGGTCCACGCCACCATCCGAGTGGGAATAGAACCTGTGGCAAATGAAGCTCGCCACCAGGCCCAAAGCGAGATGAGTGCAGTGAGCCCACGCGAGGACTCGCTGCTGGGATGGCAGCAGATGGGATGCTGCTGTCGGTATACTGACAGCCAGCATCCCATCTACCGGTATATCGTACCGGATTTATTCTCCCATGTAGTAGTTATTTCATGAGCAGTTACTGAAAATGTGTTCTTAGTTGTTATGTTTATTTTCCAGAACTTTAGAACAGTAGATAACAATTTTGATTCTAAAAGGATGAAGTTTTATAAGATTCATCTTTTAACACTTTCATTTCCATATTACTTTACTTGGAGTAAACAGAATTTGGGCATTTCCACCAAGGATTAATACACTTAATTATCTACCATTGATTTTGTACATAATTTGTGGAGCTGTTTGCAAGTGATCTTATTTGTCTGGAGTTCTATATGATTTGCTCAGTTATTTAGTAAACGTAGTATTTTGTTGCAGAGAAGTCCTTAATTGTATTCCTTCATATAATAATAGTTTCTTGGCACTTTGTTTTGCAACATATCTCATCAACATATCTCATGTTACAAAACATCAGATGTTTTACAAAATCTAGTAACATATCTAGTACTAGATATTGGAATTGGCAATTTATAAATGGCAATTTAAAAATATGCGTAAGTCAATATGTACCAAATGGGCTTTATGTGGAGTTTAATTAAATTCTATAGCCAAAACTTCAGCATAAACTTTTTGATGAAAAATTGTGACCTAATCTATATATTTTTTAAAATTGTAAAACAGTACTGTGACCACTGTACTATCTATGATCATAGTATGCAGGATCTTCAGGAAATACCATCTATAATAACAACAACACCCCATAAGGCTTATGAGTATCATTAGACTGATATATATGAGAATAATCATTCTTGTTTATAAGGAAACAGAGCATATTGCTTGCTTTTCTTTCTTTTAGCAGTCTCTTATGCTATTAACCCATCACAGCCTATATAGTAGAAATGTTCTGGGTAGTGTTGCTATACTTTGATGAAGCCTGATGTTTCATTTGAATAAAATTAGTTTTCCTGTAGCTTGCTATAGCACAATGTAGGTAATCACAAGATAGAATAATTGTCTCATAAATCCATCAGGAATCTACAGCTTGTTCTTTTCCAATTAATTATTCAATCAGTGAATTTTTTAAAACTCCAGCAGCATGGCTACATCTACACTAATAAAGAATTTTCAGCCTATAATCCAAAACAGAACCTGAATGAATAATGTAATTGAAGTATTACATTACATAAACCACACATGAAAGAATTGCTAATTGTGTTTGATGGTGAGCAATTAATACAGAATCTTAGATGAACGATTTAAAACGAGACCACAGTTTAAAGATCCCGCTGAAAAGAGATATCTGAAATACTGAATAGAATCATAGAAGTTAAAATAGGACAATACAAAAAGAGGGGGGGGGGGGGGGAGATTTTTTTTTGCACTCTACAAAACAGCCTTAAAATTGATATGATAGTAGAGATTTATGATCTTGTGTGTACTGTTTCAGTTGAGACAGCCCACACATTTGATAAATATTAATAGGATGAATTTATTACCAGGGAGAAATGAGTTCTGTTGGTTCATCACTGCACCCTTAACAGCTATCAGTACATGAACACAAGGTGCAATCGCGCTATTATATGACCCCATTTACTCTCTGAATGGTACTTCATTAAACGGTACCTTTTGGCCATGCTATGGATGGATGAAAATCAAAGTTATCAAGGCTGCAAGTCCTGAATAATGAGTTTCACCCAACCTTGAATATATTCAGATGAGCTAAGGTGGTTAAATGTTCATCTTAGTTTTTACATGCTTTTCCTTACTTAATAATACATTCTTCTTTATCAGTTCATGATTGCATGCCTACAAACATGTTATGCTTGTTATGGCCGGCTGCTAAAATAACTTAGCGGAACATTGTAAACATATTCATTTGCATACATATAGAAATTTAGATTTCTGCAGCTTATTTTGAACATATTTTTCTGACATATTTCTGGCTTTAATCTTTTTTATTGTAATATGAATTGTGGCTAGCAGGAGTCCACATTCTTGTCTGATACTCCCATATAAATTGATACAAGACTTCTAAAGTAATGTAAATAATACATATCGCTATGCTTTAACTCAGTCTGCAGCTTTAGGGAGTCCATGAAACGTGTTTTAAAAATATGGAGCAAATTATGCAGTGTCCTCACTCAGCAGACTTTATTTTTGGCTGATAGTACAGGGGTGGGTAATCAAGAGGAAGAGAAGTTGACAGTTCTTGGATAACTGCAGACTTGGAAATTAAGACAGTCTTTTAAGGTGCTACTGTCTAATATGTAGCACAATGCACAGGCTTAGCTCTGCAACTTAGAACTGTAATGTGAAAGTTTTTTCAAACATATTTTAATTCCATCTCTAAATAATTGTTTTCATTAATAAAAACTTGCAAAATAAAGTCATGATTTTCTGTATTTGCCCTTTATTTGTCATGAGTAAAATGATCTATTCTTTGTGTTCTTTGAAAAAAAATTGTATTACATATATATTTTTACTAGGTGATTCATCGCGCCCTACGGGCGCTCTTCACACCGTCGTAAGGGGCTATGCCCCGTAATCTTGTGGGCTAATTGCTGTGGTGATAGGTTGACAGAATCCATGGGCTGTATAGAGAGGGAGGTGGGTGTGTAATAGCGGTAGTGTGGTGTTGTGCATGATTGTGGAGAGTGTGGAAGGAAATGTGAGTGTTGGAGTGTTATTTTAGAGGGGTACGTGGTTGTGTGTGTGGGTTAATAAAAAGTGTTGGGTAGTGATGGGTAGTGATGTATGGTGCTTGCGGAATAGCGTGGAGGTGGGTGTCTGCCTCTATATGTATTGGTGACAGGACGTGCAGTGTGTGATGGAGTTGTGGTTGTGTGTGGTAGGGGGATGGAGCCGGAGGTGTGCATGGGTGCAGTGTGTTGATATGTGATGGATGGGTGGAGGGTGGTGGGGTTGTATTTTTTTGGGGGTAGGGGTGTGTGCATGGAAGGTGTGGCCATTAGGTGAAGTTAGAGGTATTTTGTTTGTGGGAGGGGGAGAGAAGCTCAAACCCCCCCTCCACCAACTCCCACATGCATCCACTGAGGGGCCAGACACCCCCCACCCCGACGCCTCCATAACTGACCAGCAGACGCTGGCCACCCTAACCCCATAGCACGGAACCCATCCGGCCCACAAGCCCAGCAACACCTCCCACATCCACCCGTGGCAGGGACACGCACCACGTCCGGCCAGCCAGCCGCACCCCACACCACTCCTCCGGTCATCGGCACAAACCCACCACCACCTAGCACACCCACCTTCCCCACCGTGGCGGGACAGACTGCCGCAGCCCACACCGCCACAAACCCCCCCCACCATCTGTTGCCTTGCAGGTGCACCGTGGAGACTCAGTCACGGCAACAGCCCGTCCACACCACGGCCGCACAGACCACTCCCGGCCTCCCCACTACCCAAGCACAAACTGTCTCTTACACCCTACCCCAGCCGACACTGTCCCGGTAGCCCCCGGCACCACAACGGCGGGAACCAGTGCAGTTCCACAGCACCGTCACTTGTCTGTGTGCCGGTGACAGCGCTGTTGGCACTCGTGCCCCCAGCAGCACATAAAAAAAAAACATTCATCTCCCAGCACCATCCACCCGCACCCCCACCCAGCCAACAACTAATCAGGCACACAGTAATAGATGCCCCCCCCAACAATATCAGCCATCCCCTCCCCCCCAATATCAGACATCCCCCCCACAATATCAGACATCTCCCTCCCCCCCTTCCCCCACAATATCAGCCATCCTCCTCTCCCCCCAATCCCCCCCCAACAGCCATCTCCCTATTGACCATGCCTTCCCTTTTGCACACAACGCTGCTCACAGGCCACTCATCCCAAAGTGGGGAAATGTGTGTGGGGGGGCGCGCTGCTGCTGCCTCTTATCCCACATATATTATTGATGTGCCTGATGAGTTGTTGGCTGGGTGGGGGTGGGGGTGGATGGTGCTGGGAGGGGAGCGTGTTTTGTTAATGTGCCGCTGGGGGCAGGCGTGGTGAGAGCCCTGTCGCCCGCACACAGACAGGTGCGGGTGACGGTGATGTGGAACTGCACAGGGTCCCGGCGTTATGGAGAGGGGGCTGCCGGTACAGTGTCGGCCGGGGTCGGGTGTAAGAGACACCCGACCCCGGCCGACATGACACTGTACCGGCAGCCCCCTTCTCCATAACGTCGGGACCCTGTGCAGTTCCACATCACCGTCACCCGCACCTGTCTGTGTGCGGGCGACAGGGCTCTCGTTTGTGCTGGGGTAGTGGGGAGGCCGGGAGCGGTCTGTGCGGCTGTGGTGTGGACGGGCTGTTGCCGTGACACTGTGTGTCCACAGCGTGCCTGCAAGGCAATAGATGGTGGTGGGGGGGGGTGTTTGCGGCGGTGTTGCCTGCGGCAGTCTGTCCCGCCGTGGTGGGGAAGGTGGGTGCGTTAGTTGGTTTTGTGCAGATGACAGGAGGGGTGGTGTGAGGTGCGGCTGGCTGAGCGGCCGTGGTGCGTGTCCCTGCCATGGATGGATGTGGAGGGGGGGTGTAATCGGTGCAGTGGGGTTAGGCTGGGCAGTGTGTGCTGGTCCGTTATGCGGACGTCGGGGTGGGGGTGTCTGGGCCGTCAGTGGCTGCATGTGGGAGCTGGTGGAGGGGGATTTTTGGGGTGTGTTCTCGGTGTCAGTGGGTTGTAGGTGCCAAGGGAGAGGACCATGCTTACCTGGCACTGTGGGGTGTCCGTGCACTTGTGGCTGGGGATGGTGCTCCTGTTGTAGCTACTGCTAACTGGTGTGCTGGGACAGGGCAGGAGCTGCTAAGGCCGCCCAGGTCTGTGACTCAACCCAGCGTTAGAGGGCCAGGCACACAGGGCTAATATATAGGAGATGTGAGAGGTCAAGGTGATTTTTTCAGTGACTGTCAATGATCACAGTTGGGGTAAGGAAGTTCCAGGTCACATAGTTTGCAGAGGATCTCTAATGTGTTTACTTGGCTACTCTCTGCACATCACTTACTACAGTAAAGCCATTAGGGTTTAGAGTAGGTTCACAAACTGTTATGTGCACTGGTAAAGTGGGTAAAAATGTCTGAACACGAAAATGTGCTTTAGACATGTTACACTCATGTATTTTTGAGCTTTGCATCTGGTTCATCTTATTATACTGATAGCGAGTGTAACAAACATGCTATGATTTATGTACATTTCAGGCACTAGTCAATGCCTAGAAAACTCAGTAGGTGCAAATGTCCTTACACTCAAGGTGTATGTCCTTAAAATTGTATATTCAAATGTAGAAATGTCAACTAACAATCACACACCATTTTCTTGTAGTAGTAAAGTAAATTTTCCCTTACTGTATTATATCAAGTGGTTGGACTTGCAGCTGACTCTCACATTTTTGCTTGTGGGCGCCATGTTCCCGGAGACCTGCGCATGAGTAGTGGACTCTGACATTATGCCAGAGTCTACTGCTGCCGGAGTGGAGGGAGCCCGCAACGGAGGCTGCATGCAGGTCCCCTCCTCTCTTAAAATGCCCCATCTGTGATTAATCGCACCCATGGCCCACACACTTTGTGTTGTGTGATCACGGGTGCAAGTAGTTGCAGCTCATCGCATCTACTCACTGCCGTGATGCATATACACATGCATACGCATTGCAACAACAATGGGTGCGGCTACATCTGTATAACCGCACTTTATTTATTTTTTAGCAAACTTTAAAAGCTGCTTTGAATACTCTCTAAACCTAAAGTTTAAATGACAGTAAAATAATGCTTTGGATCCCTATAAAAAAGGAGATAAATGTGCCTAGGTATTTATGGAAAAGCCGATCGGTTCATGACAAACAGGTGTATGTGCTGCATTCTTCCCTCTTCATCACTCTTCTTAAAAACCTTATAGTTAAGCATTTATTTTACATAGGCACGCCATAGCATTACTGCGCATTACGGCACAAATATGGACATGAATGTAGGGTTGAAAGATGAAAAACCTATCTTTTTTACATTAGGTTTATACAGTAGGTGAAGGAGCCTTTTGTGTTTGCTTATAGGATAATTCATACTTTTCTTTGTAAAAGAGGTACATGGGTGGGCATTTGCAAATTAAGTAATAAACAAAATACCTGCAAATGTAATAAAAAATAGAAATGACAAATAATTGTAGTAATAATCCACATGTACAGTATAAACCTGTAACATCAGCTTGTATAGATTACCACCAAACACACCTTGGAAGCATATATGTCACTGACAAGTTTAACTGGGCATTTTTGAAAATGTCAAGCAGAATGTCATATTGCCAGGTCTTGCTCCTGCTGACATTGTTGAGTGATGCAAGTCACATTTGTAGTAAGGAATAAAAACTGGTATTAATTGTCCCTCAACGTCTCTCACAATATATCTATGTATCCATGAACTCGGACTGTTCGTTGATTAAAAAAAATATTTCTATAAGTACAGCTCAAATTAGCTTTCTCTATAAAGTAGAAGAAAATGAATTTCCATGTCCTGCTTTTTTCTTTTGTTTTAATATATCAGCTAGCAGGAGACCTTTATCATATAGTACGTTTGCAAGTTTCTATGATTATATACTAAATATACAGGTATAATGTAATGTAGTCTATACTGTAGTTCTAGAAGCTGTGAAAGATATTGTAGCATTTGTAATGTGAACACGTACATACAATTTTTTTTAATACATGAAGTACAGCATTTACTAATATCATCTCAGCCTTTTTATATACGTAACAAAGAATTCCCATTTTACGCTGCTGGCTTTGAGTGGGAGCTGAATAACAGTTTGTGGTTTATTGGGAACAGATGCACTTGGGGATGCCTTCAGGGTGCCAGTCGTTATTATTAGACTGCTAATGTGCTTCTTCTGGCTGCTTCCCAAGAAAGAGGAACAATTAGCTGGCATATGTTAATTTTTGTTTCCCTAACAAATCTCTCCACTGACTAAATGTGTAAAACAAATCCACAAAGAAAGATCAATCAATGCCGTACACACCATTTCTCCCTATTAAAAATATGTTTGTATCAAAAAAGAATGTTTGGGATTTTTAAAGGGCAGGTGTGCTAAATTCCATGCAAAAGCTGATGAATTTTCTATGTTTAGGTGAATAGGCTAATACAGTGTGCAGACAAATAATTATTCAAGCATCTAGCTAGGTATTTTAACACTTCCTTTTCTGGAGAAGCGTGAAGGGGTTAAGTAGGGCTATGAATCAAATTACCCGCACATTATCTCTGATGAATGCCATTCAAATTATGGTTGTAATCATTGCAAGTGTTTCACTACTTCTAAATTTTGCTAATTGGATGCTATTTATGGCCAGAGAGGTGTGGTAGAGGTGATGAGGGGTTTTTTTATAATGAGGAACAGTGGTTCACTATAGGGATTAATAGAGGACACATTTTAGAACAGATTGCATATATTCGCACCTATTTTCCTTTTCTCTACTCTGACACCAACTTTCCAGGGTACATCAGCAATAAGTGACACTGTAATCACAAATTGAAAATGATCCTTCCAGAGGAATTGGCAAACTTGACATTTCATTATATTTGTTAACACATGCCACAAATGATTGTTAGTGAGGAAATACCATTTCCCTCTCCCTATCTCCAATCAGATTTAATTTGAAAAATTTCAGCCTCCTCTGGCTAATTTGCAATTAAGACAATTTTGTTTGAATATGTAGTAATGTCATTACCATTCCACCAAATTAGCAAGGAGACTAAAGGTCAGTGTAAGATTTTCCAGCTGGTTGGAGCTTCTCATCTGAGATTTAGGACTATGAACAAACACTCTGGCAGGCTTGAATATGAACTTATTTAAGGTCTTTTCGTTTTTATATATATTTATTGATTTTTTTTGTGTTGACTTCAAATAATTCCATAATCAGAATGTACTTCTTTTCTAAGAGCAGTCTAGAAAGTTGAGTTCACTGTTACATATTTGACCAAAGTAATGCTTAAGAGGATTATTATATAATCTCTCCCTGTGTTCTCTAATTAGAGTTCATATAATAAAATGTTATCTCATAATGATTTGGAATATGTTCTTGCTATGCAGAGCACAAAGGTGCCAATCTGCATGCTAAATAAATATGAAAGTACTTCCATGCTTATGAACCTTTACATAGGTTTATTGTTTTATGTTGTTGGTCTTATGTCGGTTTATGTTGTTGTGTCTTTCAGCTTAACCTGGTGTCTAGTGTCACCATGTCTAAAAACATGTTGGACACATCCCCTCAAAGTTTACCTCAAACCCCAACCACACCGACAGCACCTGTCACTCCAATTACCCAGGGACCTTCTGTAATCACTACGGCCAGTGTACCCAATGTTGGGGCCATTCGAAGACGACATTCTGACAAGTACAACATTCCCATGTCCTCAGGTAGACTAATCATGGTTTTATTTTTAGCTCTGAATGTGAATATTCCACCAAGTACTTAGAGATACAGTAATTTATAGATTGTTTTTTTTTCTTTATTGTAGACTTGGGAAAGTATTACTTAAGCGGATTGAGATCGGGAATTAAGAAAAAAAAATCATAGATCTCATGCGAGTGATGTAATTGTTGAAGTTTATGTTGCACATTTGTTGATAATAAAACTTTACATTCCTTTTATTATCTATTTTAGTTATGTTTAGACTAACAATGGCTTTATGTTTCACAGAAATTGCCCCGAATTACGAGTTTTATAAAAATGCAGACGTCCGTCCTCCGTTCACTTATGCAACTCTCATAAGGCAGGTACGTATGAGTAAATGGAACTTTTATTACATGAGCATGCATTAATAGTGCAAGATGACACAGGGCTTCCATTGACATCTGGTCTTGTTAGTAAGTCTTTTTAATGTCACCATGCATCTTGTCTCATTTCAGGCTATCATGGAATCAAATGACAGACAGTTAACACTTAATGAAATTTACAGCTGGTTTACACGGACGTTTGCTTACTTCAGGCGTAATGCAGCAACTTGGAAGGTAACTACTTTCAAACAGCTTTAGATGGCTCACATACTTGCTGATAGCACAAGGACCATTTATTTCCATGACATAAGCAGATTAGTATCTGCGTCCCCTCTTTTTAACCTGCCTCTTGAATGGAATGAATTCTCTCTCTCAAAATGACAAGTGAAAGAATAATTTTGCCTCTGATATCGTTTTCTAATTTGGTGCAATTAATAGCAGAGGCTTGGCAGAGAAATGAGGGTCTGACACACTAATTACAGTGTGAGCACTCAATCATCAACACCTTTGTTAGTCGCACTATATTACTTTTTCTCTTGCATATTATTGGCTAATTAGTTTGAAAAATGTCTGTTTGCCTTGTGCAACAAATGGAGGCTGTAGGTTTTGTCTCGATCTGTGTCTTTTGTACACCTCATAGCTCATCATACAGACTGAATCTGCCACTGTAGTGAGGACTGGGGCTACTCAGCTGGAACTAAAAAGAAAGTAAAGTGAATATTATCCTGTCAGAACATAAATGCAGTTTATTTACTTAGACAAAAGGGTTCATCTATATCCCTGTCCAAACAACTTCATTGTCTGCATCCTACAGGGTGCTAAAAATGTTACTTGTGTCCATCTATATTGGCTAGAGAGCAATGTCTGGGAAGATAAGGGTACTCAGCACAGTCTAAGTGAACTGTTTTATTTTCATTTCAAAAATCAGTCAGAAACATCAATTAGCCACAAGCCATTTCATACAAAAGAGGAGAATGTTTGTAGCTGAGGAGAACAGAAGCGGTAAAGCACTCATCAGCATACTAAGAATTTTCAACTGTGAGATATGCTAAAGTGAATTAATTTGGATTTAAAATGCAAATGAATTTGGCAGGCGATTACAGATATATGGGTGTGAAAGGTTTATAATGCTTTTCATTTACAAAATGTTTAGAAGTTATTAGCTGCTGTGAGGTACAGTGAAATGATGCAATTGTTTTATTTACGCACTGCTAAGGGATACACATTTTGTTGAGTGAAAAATAACGACTTCAACCTGCATAGAATCTACTTAACGACTTTTTCAATAGGTAATATTTATGTTGAAGATTTGCATTTTCTTTTGTTACTCATTAGAGATTGTACAGAATTTTCTGTCATTTGATTTACTGAAAGAAATTTAAAAAGAAATGAAAGGTGATTTAATATCTTAGCTCGGTCTCATCTCCACAGCTCGGGGATCCAGCAAAACTCATTCTGAACAGCTTATTAGTTCTAACTATATCGCATGCATAATAAAACTGCTCATTTGCTCATTAATATTAAAATTATCATATTCCGAGCCATGGGCATTAAGATCAATCAAATCCTTGGATTTCAGGTCAGATGCTAGATCTGCTTATGCTTTTTTTCTTTCTTTTTTTTTTAAGAATTCTCCTCTTAAAGCAAGCCAGAAGCTTGTCTTTGTGCAAATAAAAAGAAATCTTTATCAAAATTACTTTGTTTTATATTCAAGAAATAAGAATTAGGTCATTACTGAATTGACTTGATAGTATACGGCAGAAGAACCCGAATAAAAATATGTCAGATTAATGATCTTCTCAGTAAACGTTTCAACTGTGTTTAACCCCTTCAAGACAGAACAATAACAGAGATTGATGCTTCTGCCCACATACAACTGATAACGTTAACAGATCAATATGTATCTACCACCCACTGTATAACTTAATATGTTGGCCAAGTAAACTGTGTATTTGTCTTTTCTTTGCACAAATGTAGGATTTCAATATTTTATACTATTTTGGGATCTTGTGCACCAATATTCGCATTATAAGCTCTAAAGTTTACAGTTCTGTAGTGATTATGTACAGAACATTATCAAAATATGGGGGATATACAGTAGATATGGAAGTTGTAATTATAAATATAATTATGAATATTATAATGATTAGTTTGTTAAAGGAGAACAATGCAAGGTGAATGAAAGTGTGTGTATCCGAATATTTTTAGCTATATGTCTATATAACACATCCATCGCTCAAATGAGCCTGTAGTCAGAAAACATTAAACTGTAACTAGAAAATGGCATCTAATAATACTGAATAAACAAACTCTGTCATTTCATTATTGTGGGATGAAAAGAATGCCTTTGAGCTTATTTGCATAAAGCTTTGTGTAAAATTAGCACTTGTCACTTGTAGCCTTTTTAGCATGTTAATACCTCAAGCAGGACTGGTACCTTTGGACATTTCATCTGTCCCTGAGTGCTTGATCAGGGACAGAGCTGAGGTGACCTAATTGTTCTGGCATTTCAAAGATACTGTAATTTGTACAGATATTGCAATTTAGACCAGCTCAGTGAAAAGAAGGTTCTGACATAGTTATTATTAAAATAGCTAGAAAGCTTCATATAACAGAGTTCAAGATAGTCTTTTTTTTAGGACTGTTCATGCTATAACAAAACTGAAATGTCTATTTTTAATTCCTGGCATCTGAATTAACAAACTGTGGACTATTTCACTGAAGTGCTCTTTCCTATTATATATCTTCTTTAGAACGCTGTTCGTCACAATCTCAGTCTGCACAAATGTTTTGTTCGAGTGGAAAATGTTAAAGGGGCTGTATGGACAGTAGATGAAGCAGAATATCAGAAAAGGAGGTCACAAAAAATTACCGGGTATGTTCCCATTATGTTTGTGTAATATGATAAATATCTATTGCTATTTCCCAACAGTGTTCAGTAGAAGTCAAGTAACATCTTTTCTCCACAGGGGTCAAATGTAAAGTGGTCTGATTTTAGTAATGTTGTTGACAGTGAATCTGAACATTGACAATCAATTGACAGGGTAATAATGATAAATTAATACTTTCTACTTTGGACAGATTCCTGTTTGAGATGTCAAAGTAGTGGGGGGGGGGTGTGCAGAGACCTCACCGAAACCTCTGTAAAACACTTAGATTCATATTCATGAAAGTAGCCAAAAGGATTTACATTCTGAAAGATATCTTTCCTCTCTGTCTATCTCGTGCATACCATCAGTGTCATGATATAATGCCCGTTGAAATGCAAGACTAGTGAAACTTCTTTTGCCATTATTTTTAATCTCTGAATTGTTTACTCATTCTTAAATATGGCTAAAGATTAATTGTTTTTACCATTACATTTATTCAACTAAATACAATGTTAAAAGAAGCAAGAACTTTTTTCAGCCCAGATTAGCAACTATCAACCCCTAACTTTAATAAATAGATTTTTCTCTGTTTGTGAATTGCCCATAAATGTTATTTCCTTCATGAATACGTCTTTTAGTGTGTGTGTGTGTGTGTGTGTGTGTGTGTGTGTGTGTGTGTGTATATGCTATATATATATATATATATATATATATATATATATAACACATCCAAAATAGAAATTTGGAGTCTATTCATTATTGATAGGTCAGGAATAGTATTTTTATAAATATTAATCATATTTGTATCTAATTTTGGATTTGATTAAATAAACCTGTATTTTTGAGTAATAATCGAGTTCATTCATGCACAGAGGCAGTTTTGACCCCCAGAGCTCTGCTGCACCTAATGAATGGTGAATGAAGGTTTATGTTGGGATTACTGTTCCTGTGGAATGACTGTAATCGCAAAGACTTTTTAATGAAAAGGGTGGCAAAGAATGGGCATGGTCCATCTATTGTGCTTAAAGCTTCATGCTAATTGACTCTTACCCTTAGTCCTGGGCCTACTGCATACTGCATTTTTTCCTGGATCTTCATTTTTTGTCAGCCCAGATGGATAAGAGGGACTGGATGTTGCTATAGAGGAGGTGTGTAAGCGGGTGGACCAATCAGTAGCTGTAATCATGGTCTTTTTGGCTTTGCTTGGTGCTTACACCCAACTTCTGCAATCATTTTAAAGTAGTGAATGAAAACATTCTCCTCTTTAGGTTGGAAATGCAACTTTAAATTTTGTGAATGTGCATAGTGCAGAATTCCATATGGATGAGTATGACCTTCTGTTAAGCCTCTGTCCACCATTCAATTAATATGATGTTAAGCATGGGGTGAAATGTACAATTCCATCAGCTATTTCTCTTTTTTTTTAACCTTCTTTACTGCTGCTTTAGCTGTCTTCTCTCTCTCATTCTCATTACTGGCATTAGCCACAAAATGCAAGCAGAAATAGAATCAAATAAATGTAGTAATGTATATATTTAAGCAATAAGCATTTCTGAAGAAATAAGAAATTGTTAAATGCAGTTTTTTTAATTATATAATGTAAGAATTTAAATATATGTTGAAATATCCAATATATATCGGCAGATTAATTACCATTTGTAATATGAATATACTTTATATGTGAGCTCAGAATATGCTCATCTTTACCAGTATATTGCATATGGGGTTAGCTGTCAACACTGTTCCTCTGTAGGTACAATTGTATACTTTGAGAGCTGTTGACTTTAACTATCAAACGTCACATCCCTACTACAGTATGACAGAACCTGTTTAAAGGCTCGTCATAGTGTACACCTCTTGTATTTTGAATACTTTTTTTCAATAAATGTTAACGTTTAGAGAGAATAGTAAAATATATTGGGGTATATGTTTTATCATGTCCTTACATCAGTGCTTAGAAACTTCCTGCATAGCAGTATAGAGCAGTAGTGCAGGATGACTGTGCTGAAATGTATCAGAAAGAGCTACCAGATAGATGTTACATTAACTCACCTCTCTGCAAATCACTGTGCCTTCTGTATCTCATCAGCCTTGTACTGATGCTATATGGAATGGTTCTTGGGCAGCCACATTGCATGAGATTTTAACATACCATAAGATTTACTGTGAGTGGACAGCACATGTGTGTGGACATAGGAGTAGGAGGTGCTGGGACATGTAAGTAATGATAGCACAATCCCCAGATGGCGTTATGTGTAACTAACCAACCAAAAAAACAACAAAAACATCAGCTTTTCAACACTTAGTTAGGGTCCATCACACTGCACCACCTTTACTGCATTACAAAGAGTAACTGAGATTTCTCTCCGGTCTACCTTTGTATACATTTTGGAGAAGCAGCAATAAGCTATAACAAACATAATTAAAGGGCAAAAAACTGCATGTAAAATATGTACACGAAAGATAAGCATATGTTTTTACAACTCCTTTATCATTGCAAAATATTGCAATGATGCTTTAGGGCAGTATCCTGTTAGATGTGTTTAATTAACGGCATGGTAATAATGCTCTCTTTAGCCTGATAATGCTATCAGGCTATCCATTTACAATCCATTTTTACCTTGCGGTAAATCACCCATTATCGGCCGATAACACATGGGATCCATGATAAGATCACGGACCCATTTGTTACCGTCTGAGAAACGTGTCTCCTGGGGCTGGTTATTGGGGATTCTGCCACGCGAAGCATGATCCCAAATAAGTGCTGGGTTACGGGGCTAATTGGATAGCCCAAGGGGAATCCTTTAGCTGCGGTAACTCACCACAGCTAATAGAATACCACCCATAAAGAGATGATGTAAAACCTTTGTTGAAATTATTTTCAAAGTACGTGGGAAAGTTATCAGGAGGACTAACAATACTCATTGCTATGATGTAATCACTATTTAAATACACAGTACATTAATATGTAATACAGGTTGAGTATCCCATATCCAAATATCCGAAATACGGAATATTCCGAAATACGGACTTTTTTGAGCGAGAGTGAGATAGTGAAACTTTTGTTTTTTGATGGCTCAATGTACACAAACTTTGTTTAATACACACAGTTATTAAAAATATTGTATTAAATGACCTTCAGACTGTGTATATAAGGTGTATATGAAACATAAATGAATTGTGTGAATGTAGACACACTTTGTTTAATGCACAAAGTTATAAAAAATATTGGCTAAAATTACCTTCAGGCTGTGTGTATAAGGTGCATATAAAACATAAATGCATTCTGTGCTTAGATTTAGGTCCCATTGCCATGATATTTCATTATGGTATGCAATTATTCCAAAATACGGAAAAATCCCATATCCAAAATATCTCTGGTCCCAAGCATTTTGGATAAGGGATACTCAACCTGTACTTGATGCTTTACACTTATTTCATTTACACTAAAGTTTCGATACTAAATTTAATTTTCTCATTTCATATTTATGATCAACTTGTGTCAGCTACCAAAATTGCAATATCATGATATTTATTTCAACATCACAGTAAAATAATCCTCATGTTTTGTGTATTATACATTTTATTTTACTCTAAGACAAATCTCCTTGTAGTGAATATATTAATGATTGCTTGCTTTGTGGAAATAAATATATTAATTGTGTTCTTATTGTAATTTATGTGTTTATTTGCAGTAGTCCGACATTAGTAAAAAACATACCTACCAGTTTAGGCTACGGAGCAGCTCTTAATGCAAGTTTACAGGTAAGATAGTAAGGTGGACTCCTTTTTCTTCTAATAGTTACTTTGTGTTGTAGTCAAAATATGTATTAGCACTTTTTTATATAGTTTAAAAAGCCATAGTTGTATACTGTAGCTTAGAGCTGGTAGATTTTCTGTCTCTAATGCTTATTGCTTTTAATGTGAAGTGGCAAGAATGACACCCTGTGGCAAGTCCTGGAACATATTCCTTCTAAGTAAACGCTTGTATAAATATGTTTATGTATGAATTAACCAATCGAGTTCCAGCGTGAGGGTCAATGCAATACACTAGTACACTAGGAGTATACGTACATTTATTCTAAGTAATGTAGACAGCTTGAAAAGACAATGCTAATATGAATACTACTTGTATAGAACTTGTCAGCTAGCTGTAAAACAGAATAAAATAAGTGTACAGAATTGTACTTGTCACTGCAGTTACAGGGATCTTACAATGAAAATCAGAAGCATCCTTAGTTAATCATTTTGCTATTCGGTGCTAGAAGTCTATGCCCGCCCACACACACACACACACACACACACACACACACACACACACACACACACACACAACTTATATGAACTTTCGAAACTGAGATGTGTTTGTCAGAACCTTATTGATATTGGATACATATATGCCCTATAATAAAAAATTCTGTGCATATTCCTGTTTGTTTAACCATTATATATAATTTATATTACAACAGCAAAATATAATTCACTAATTGCGTCTTTAAACATCATTAGAGAGGCAGTGAATATACCTAGGTTGCAATCTTTGTATACAAAGATTTCTGCTCTACAAATACTCATCAGACTGTCTTTTATTTCCTCCTAGGCTGCACTGGCAGAAAGCAGTTTACCTCTGCTGAGTAACACAGGTTTGATAAACAATGCATCCACTGGCTTACTACAGGCAGTACATGAAGACCTCAATGGTTCCCTGGACCACATTGACAGCAATGGAAACAGCAGTCCAGGCTGCTCCCCACAGCCACACATGTAAGTGCATATCATCAGATGCTTAAAAGTCCTAACTTTGTTTTGCTCTGCTGCTTAAAAAAAACAAATTATTCTTAAATGCACATATTTAATTTTACAAGTTTCAGAAGGACAGCTGTGGCCAAAATCCATGTCCATTCTACACTATGTCCTGTATAAAACAGCAGATGCATTGGACTCCCGTGAATATGTAATATGAGCTCTGGTCTCATAGTTTCTCTCTAGAACGTGACAAAATTAAACAAAAACATTCTTTATGTCACATTTTCCAAAACTTCACAGACTTAAGGCCCATACACACTGGGCAATTTTGAGCTGAAAGCAGCTCACTTCTGGTTTTTTGAGCTGCTTTCAGTTCAAAACCGCCCAGTGTGTATGCCCCGGCGATGAGCGCTGATACGCGCTCCTGCTTTATCGCCGACGGCCACCATTCATCTGCTGGTATTACCAGTAGATGAACGGCGGGGTGAACGGCTTTCCATAGCGTCCTGCTATGGAAAGCCGTTCACCCCTGGGGACATCGCTGGGCAGGGGGAAAAGCGCTCAGTGTGTATGCACCTTTAGAGGGACATGTACTAAGCAGTGATAAAAGTGGAGAAGTTGCCCATGGCAACGAATCAGCATTGGCATAACATTTATAATTTGGATACTATAAAAGTACTCAGAGCAGCTGATTGGTTGCAATTTCTCCACTGGCTCACTTCTCCACTTTTATCACTATTTAGTACATGTCACCCCTAGACTGTAGTGTTGTAGATCTTATTGCTAATTCTTTTACCATACAATTATTGTTTCTGATCACTTTCTGCTGAAAAAAATGAAATATAAAATACATAAAAAGTTAGGTCTTTGTCAGACCCACCATTTATTTTTAATTGCCTCTAGTGCCCTTCTACCCAAACCACAGTGGTGGAGGGCAGCATTGTTTTTAAACTGTATGTATAGATACTTCTGTATCCCTCTGATTTGAATAGCAGTGAACAATACATACTTGCAGGAAAGCTGAGATTCATATGTACAGTACTTTAAAAAATAGTGATTCATAATGATGCACCATGTATTTTTCCCCAAGAATTAATAAATGACCCAAACTAATAAATCGAGTATGTTTATAGAATGCAGACGACTGTCAATAGTTTATTAAGGATCTCACAAAATTTGCATGTAAAGATAAAATATTTTTCACCCACACCGTTACTTTTATTTGCACTGTATGGTGGAATTACTGACAAAATAGCAAGATTTATGTGAACAGTTGAGATCATGGTGTGCATTTGATTATCATAATACAGATACGCCCCCCACCTAATATATCCCATGACGGGCCGCACATGCATACTAGTCACAGCAGCCTGCAGCTGCGTACCCATGCGATCCTATGGAACGTGGGTATGTGCATGGTGCACGTTAGTTGCAGATGCTTTTGCCACAGCTAGCGGCAGAGATGAGCACATATTCCTCTTTTAGGTTATGGTTTTCACAAATTCCTATCACATATGGTGTTCAAATCTTATCCAAAAACAACAGATGCTACATTTGCAGTTTTCTACATATGTCTGATAGTGTCAGTGTACTAATCGGATACATCCCATTACTTTACACTTCTTAGATAGAGTTTGGATTATGCTGCAGTGTTTGGTGAAGCCTTCTGTCTTTTTATCACAATAAACTGAATGAATGAAGTGACTCATTAACAACATATGGAACCACATGACGCACACACAACTGATACAGTCAAAACTAGAATGAAGGGGCAAGAAATACTGTATGGGCAGTGAAATAGTTCACACACTGAAAATTTTAAATGTTTATTCTAACACTATTTAAAGTGGAAGTTTATTCTTGGAGTGAACACCTTTTAAAAACACCTTTTACATACAGTATATACTACTATAATATTATTTTGTGGTATTTAACATTTGCAAATGCTACTGCATCGCCCAATGCTAGTCCTTTCTCCACCTCACCTGTACCCTTGCCCATCTCCAGTAGCTTCCAAGCTGAAATGAATGATTATTGTAATCCTGAGCATTTTCCGTAGGTGTTATTATCACTTATGTCAAATGTACTTGCTGTAGTAGAGATTGGACACCAGCCAGCATGCAGCCAAGAAAAGACACCCCAGCAATGTATCATAGTGCAATATAAACTAACGTTTCATATGCAAAATGTGTTGTAGATGAGATACATTGTAAGACTGCATTGCTACACAAGGAAGGCCCTCAATCTCATTTATTATTTTCTATATTAAATAAACATCCTTCTAACAGTTACCTACTAATATTATTTTCTCTAGGACACGGCCAATAAGCTAATGTGACCTTTAGATGATGATAAAGAACTACTTCCTTAGAGATACCCTAGCTGTCATTTCATATACATTAAGTCTGTAACATTTCATTTTAGTTAAAATCTAATATATTGTGAACATTACCTACAAACTAAAATGCAGCTTGTTTTGCTAACTCTATTTCTGTTGATAGTCTATTACTAATTATATACAGCGCATTTCAGTTTTGCTCAAATCCCATGTGCGGGATATCTGCATTTGATCATGAAAAGACACATTATATTTATTAACGTCCTGCTGCTATAACTGTGACTAAGGCAAAAGCAGAAAATCCTCCTTATTGAGCTAATATCCATAAAAGTATCTCGGAATGTACATAGTCATTATCTGACTGATTATGATCTTCAAACCAGCTCTGAACTTGCACTAAATTAAGTGCATTGCCCTTTTATTAAAACCATAAAATACAACTTTAACTATTACCCACGGTTTACATAGAGCCTAGAAAAGTGTAACTTTTTCCCTGTCTTATAAATCAGCATAATTACATATTCAACTTTAATTACTGGTGTGTCTGTATTGGCAAGGTTTATATGTTATATTTTATGCAGAACTACGATTCCTATTAATATTTAGCAGCTAACTATATCATTAATTACTCTAAAATCTTTCCTCTACCATCTTTTTAATGGAGCTGAGAGAGTGGAATTATTAAAAATTGATGTATTGTGGATTTCAGAAATGTGTATGAAGCGTTAGAAATGCTTTGCCTTAATCAGTGATGTCAAATGTGGTACTTTCCTGTTTACTAAATTGTACATTGTGGACCTTGGAGATATTGTTTTTAGGATCCATCATAATAATGAGATGATGTAAGAGTTCTATTTAGAATTGACTATGTCCAGCTTTTTATGAGTGTTAGTTGCTGCCATCCACAGCTTAAAGCTATTAAGAAGAATATATATATATATATATATATATACTGTATATTTTTTATATTTTAATTGTTTTATATTTTATTATAAATAGTAGCATTTACCTGATGCCAACATTTTAAATATGTCTCCAGTTATCGCTGTTTCTAGCATTGTACAATGAGAAATTGATAACCTAACTAAAACATAATAATTACATTATCATTTCTTATCTTTAGAATTGTATTATTTACAAAGATTATAAGGATCATTGTTTTGTAGGAAAAAGTTAAACCAAGATAGCTTGGTAATATGTTTGCAATGGCCAAACAAGTTACTATGCAGTCATTCTGTATAACCTCTGAGCTTTTGCTTCTGAGGCCAATATTTACATACATAAAGGATAAGCATGTTTACAGTATTCCTAAGACAGTACACCTACCAATACAGCCACCAACTTGTGGCATTTTCCATTCAGCATGATAAAATATGTACTGGGATCCACACACAGAAATTTGGAACCAGTTTGAGGTAAAATAAATAAACTAACTGCATTAACAAGTTTTTGGCCAGTTTGTTTTATATGACAATATGCTGAATGCTGGGAATAAGGTTGGGATGTATCATGGCATTGCATATTGCATGTGATACATACCACCACTTATCGTATGCATGATGATATTTATTTACACTTCATGAATAATTGCGAATATACAGTAAATGCAAAGGACAGCTCTTGCGATAAGAACTGTCCTTTGTGTCGACTATGAAAGGGTAGGGGCAATCTTTCATGAGATGCCCTTAGGCTTTTATAGATGGTGTTGCCTATTGGATACAGGCTCTGTTAAGATATGCTTTCCGGAGCTTGATACATATGGGGAATGCAGTAAATGTCCGAACACGGCAGTTTTCAGCGTTTTGACCACATTTTACCCTTAGTATATCCCACATTAAATGTTAAATCTTCTGTCACTAGATTTTGTCAGTTGTCAGTCTTCTGTACAATAGCAAAGTAATATTATTAAGTATGTTTGAGTGCTTAAGTGTTAAGCTAGATTTGGGCAATGAAGGTTTCTGAGCTCCAGAGGGCAGCAGTTAGAGTGTATAGGGAAACAGACTTGTTGAATTTTTGTTTTACTTTTATGTAGACAAATAATTAAAGTGTAAACCTATTAATTGTACATTAAATGTATCACATGTCTAACAAAATAACAGATCTTATTTCTGGGGCTTTTTCCTATGAAGGCCCAAAAGGAAATAATGCTTTTTTTACGGGACATCCAAGTCCCATTGGCTCTTATTGCTAATGCATGCAAAAAATTGAAGAGGATCTAAAATCCATTGTATGATCATACATTTAACCTTTGCTATCTAAATGGAAGTCAGTCCCCGTAATTCATTTATTATTACATTTGCACACGACAAACTAGGTACAGCGGGTATTACACATCGTCGTAGTCCATTAAATCCTTAAAATTAAAGATTTGTCTTCTGAAGGTGTCTTTAGATGTGTTAAATATTACAAAAGAAGTAATAAAACCTTGAGTAGAAATAAGACAGATATAAGCTCTTGAGAGCATTTCACTCTAAAACAAGGAAAGTGATCAATTCCAGCAGAAGTTGCTTTTTCCCGAGCATTAGGCTATGAGCCATGCAGTGGCATGAGGTATCCACATATGTGTCAGTTTTCATATAGACATCTCCTAGGCACATGAATGCCTTCTATATTCACACATCAGCCATTACAACACAATTTAAAGTACAAGGGACAAAAACCCATAGATTTTAAACAAGTTTTCTTTAAAATGGCTACATTAATAGCCTGTACAGTACTGTATAATGTACAGTATATTTATAAATATGTTATGCACACACTGCTTACCATGATACCTTACTGTATGTAAGAAGATCATGCAGCAAGCTAAGTATTAAAAAATCCTACGGTATATCCATTTCACCAAGGCTGTTGTGCTCTACCACATGGGAAAATAATATTAATGATTTTGATTAGTTATGATATTTGGTTAATTATATAATTACTGTATTTTTAAACAAATCAACATTTACTTATTTAAAGATACAAAAATGTATAGATTGTAGAGATGAGCGCCTGAAATTTTTCGGGTTTTGTGTTTTGGTTTTGGGTTCGGTTCCGCGGCCGTGTTTTGGGTTCGAACGCGTTTTGGCAAAACCTCACCGAATTTTTTTTGTCGGATTCGGGTGTGTTTTGGATTCGGGTGTTTTTTTCAAAAAACACTAAAAAACAGCTTAAATCATAGAATTTGGGGGTCATTTTGATCCCAAAGTATTATTAACCTCAAAAACCATAATTTACACTCATTTTCAGTCTATTCTGAATACCTCACACCTCACAATATTATTTTTAGTCCTAAAATTTGCACCGAGGTCGCTGTGTGAGTAAGATAAGCGACCCTAGTGGCCGACACAAACACCGGGCCCATCTAGGAGTGGCACTGCAGTGTCACGCAGGATGTCCCTTCCAAAAAACCCTCCCCAAACAGCACATGACGCAAAGAAAAAAAGAGGCGCAATGAGGTAGCTGTGTGAGTAAGATTAGCGACCCTAGTGGCCGACACAAACACCGGGCCCATCTAGGAGTGGCACTGCAGTGTCACGCAGGATGGCCCTTCCAAAAAACCCTCCCCAAACAGCACATGACACAAAGAAAAAAAGAGGCGCAATGAGGTAGCTGTGTGAGTAAGATTAGCGACCCTAGTGGCCGACACAAACACCGGGCCCATCTAGGAGTGGCACTGCAGTGTTTCGCAGGATGTCCCTTCCAAAAAACCCTCCCCAAACAGCACATGACGCAAAGAAAAAAAGAGGCGCAATGAGGTAGCTGTGTGAGTAAGATTAGCGACCCTAGTGGCCGACACAAACACCGGGCCCATCTAGGAGTGGCACTGCAGTGTCACGCAGGATGGCCCTTCCAAAAAACCCTCCCCAAACAGCACATGACGCAAAGAAAAAAAGAGGCGCAATGAGGTAGCTGTGTGAGTAAGATTAGCGACCCTAGTGGCCGACACAAACACCGGGCCCATCTAGGAGTGGCACTGCAGTGTCACGCAGGATGTCCCTTCCAAAAAACCCTCCCCAAACAGCACATGACGCAAAGAAAAAAAGAGGCGCAATGAGGTAGCTGTGTGAGTAAGATTAGCGACCCTAGTGGCCGACACAAACACCGGGCCCATCTAGGAGTGGCACTGCAGTGTCACGCAGGATGTCCCTTCCAAAAAACCCTCCCCAAACAGCACATGACGCAAAGAAAAAAAGAGGCGCAATGAGGTAGCTGTGTGAGTAAGATTAGCGACCCTAGTGGCCGACACAAACACCGGGCCCATCTAGGAGTGGCACTGCAGTGTTTCGCAGGATGTCCCTTCCAAAAAACCCTCCCCAAACAGCACATGACGCAAAGAAAAAAAGAGGCGCAATGAGGTAGCTGTGTGAGTAAGATTAGCGACCCTAGTGGCCGACACAAACACCGGGCCCATCTAGGAGTGGCACTGCAGTGTCACGCAGGATGGCCCTTCCAAAAAACCCTCCCCAAACAGCACATGACGCAAAGAAAAAAAGAGGCGCAATGAGGTAGCTGTGTGAGTAAGATTAGCGACCCTAGTGGCCGACACAAACACCGGGCCCATCTAGGAGTGGCACTGCAGTGTCACGCAGGATGTCCCTTCCAAAAAACCCTCCCCAAACAGCACATGACGCAAAGAAAAAAAGAGGCGCAATGAGGTAGCTGTGTGAGTAAGATTAGCGACCCTAGTGGCCGACACAAACACCGGGCCCATCTAGGAGTGGCACTGCAGTGTCACGCAGGATGTCCCTTCCAAAAAACCCTCCCCAAACAGCACATGACGCAAAGAAAAAAAGAGGCGCAATGAGGTAGCTGTGTGAGTAAGATTAGCGACCCTAGTGGCCGACACAAACACCGGGCCCATCTAGGAGTGGCACTGCAGTGTCACGCAGGATGTCCCTTCCAAAAAACCCTCCCCAAACAGCACATGACGCAAAGAAAAAAAGAGGCGCAATGAGGTAGCTGTGTGAGTAAGATTAGCGACCCTAGTGGCCGACACAAACACCGGGCCCATCTAGGAGTGGCACTGCAGTGTCACGCAGGATGTCCCTTCCAAAAAACCCTCCCCAAACAGCACATGACGCAAAGAAAAAAAGAGGCGCAATGAGGTAGCTGTGTGAGTAAGATTAGCGACCCTAGTGGCCGACACAAACACCGGGCCCATCTAGGAGTGGCACTGCAGTGTCACGCAGGATGTCCCTTCCAAAAAACCCTCCCCAAACAGCACATGACGCAAAGAAAAAAAGAGGCGCAATGAGGTAACTGTGTGAGTAAAATTAGCGACCCTAGTGGCCGACACAAACACCGGGCCCATCTAGGAGTGGCACTGCAGTGTCACGCAGGATGTCCCTTCCAAAAAACCCTCCCCAAACAGCACATGACGCAAAGAAAAAAAGAGGCGCAATGAGGTAGCTGTGTGAGTAAGATTAGCGACCCTAGTGGCCGACACAAACACCGGGCCCATCTAGGAGTGGCACTGCAGTGTCACGCAGGATGTCCCTTCCAAAAAACCCTCCCCAAATAGCACATGACGCAAAGAAAAAAAGAGGCGCAATGAGGTAGCTGTGTGAGTAAGATTAGCGACCCTAGTGGCCGACACAAACACCGGGCCCATCTAGGAGTGGCACTGCAGTGTCACGCAGGATGTCCCTTCCAAAAAACCCTCCCCAAACAGCACATGACGCAAAGAAAAAAAGAGGCGCAATGAGGTAGCTGTGTGAGTAAGATTAGCGACCCTAGTGGCCGACACAAACACCGGGCCCATCTAGGAGTGGCACTGCAGTGTCACGCAGGATGTCCCTTCCAAAAAACCCTCCCCAAACAGCACATGACGCAAAGAAAAAAAGAGGCGCAATGAGGTAGCTGTGTGAGTAAGATTAGCGACCCTAGTGGCCGACACAAACACCGGGCCCATCTAGGAGTGGCACTGCAGTGTCACGCAGGATGTCCCTTCCAAAAAACCCTCCCCAAACAGCACATGACGCAAAGAAAAAAAGAGGCGCAATGAGGTAGCTGTGTGAGTAAGATTAGCGACCCTAGTGGCCGACACAAACACCGGGCCCATCTAGGAGTGGCACTGCAGTGTCACGCAGGATGTCCCTTCCAAAAAACCCTCCCCAAACAGCACATGACGCAAAGAAAAAAAGAGGCGCAATGAGGTAACTGTGTGAGTAAGATTAGCGACCCTAGTGGCCGACACAAACACCGGGCCCATCTAGGAGTGGCACTGCAGTGTCACGCAGGATGTCCCTTCCAAAAAACCCTCCCCAAACAGCACATGACGCAAAGAAAAAAAGAGGCGCAATGAGGTAGCTGTGTGAGTAAGATTAGCGACCCTAGTGGCCGACACAAACACCGGGCCCATCTAGGAGTGGCACTGCAGTGTCACGCAGGATGTCCCTTCCAAAAAACCCTCCCCAAACAGCACATGACGCAAAGAAAAAAAGAGGCGCAATGAGGTAGCTGTGTGAGTAAGATTAGCGACCCTAGTGGCCGACACAAACACCGGGCCCATCTAGGAGTGGCACTGCAGTGTCACGCAGGATGTCCCTTCCAAAAAACCCTCCCCAAACAGCACATGACGCAAAGAAAAAAAGAGGCGCAATGAGGTAGCTGTGTGAGTAAGATTAGCGACCCTAGTGGCCGACACAAACACCGGGCCCATCTAGGAGTGGCACTGCAGTGTCACGCAGGATGTCCCTTCCAAAAAACCCTCCCCAAACAGCACATGACGCAAAGAAAAAAAGAGGCGCAATGAGGTAACTGTGTGAGTAAGATTAGCGACCCTAGTGGCCGACACAAACACCGGGCCCATCTAGGAGTGGCACTGCAGTGTCACGCAGGATGTCCCTTCCAAAAAACCCTCCCCAAACAGCACATGACGCAAAGAAAAAAAGAGGCGCAATGAGGTAGCTGTGTGAGTAAGATTAGCGACCCTAGTGGCCGACACAAACACCGGGCCCATCTAGGAGTGGCACTGCAGTGTCACGCAGGATGTCCCTTCCAAAAAACCCTCCCCAAACAGCACATGACGCAAAGAAAAAAAGAGGCGCAATGAGGTAGCTGTGTGAGTAAGATTAGCGACCCTAGTGGCCGACACAAACACCGGGCCCATCTAGGAGTGGCACTGCAGTGTCACGCAGGATGTCCCTTCCAAAAAACCCTCCCCAAACAGCACATGACGCAAAGAAAAAAAGAGGCGCAATGAGGTAGCTGTGTGAGTAAGATTAGCGACCCTAGTGGCCGACACAAACACCGGGCCCATCTAGGAGTGGCACTGCAGTGTCACGCAGGATGTCCCTTCCAAAAAACCCTCCCCAATCAGCACATGATGCAAAGAAAAAGAAAAGAAAAAAGAGGTGCAAGATGGAATTGTCCTTGGGCCCTCCCACCCACCCTTATGTTGTATAAACAAAACAGGACATGCACACTTTAACCAACCCATCATTTCAGTGACAGGGTCTGCCACACGACTGTGACTGATATGACGGGTTGGTTTGGACCCCCCCCAAAAAAGAAGCAATTAATCTCTCCTTGCACAAACTGGCTCTACAGAGGCAAGATGTCCACCTCATCTTCACCCTCCGATATATCACCGTGTACATCCCCCTCCTCACAGATTATCAATTCGTCCCCACTGGAATCCACCATCTCAGCTCCCTGTGTACTTTGTGGAGGCAATTGCTGCTGGTCAATGTCTCCGCGGAGGAATTGATTATAATTCATTTTAATGAACATCATCTTCTCCACATTTTCTGGATGTAACCTCGTACGCCGATTGCTGACAAGGTGAGCGGCGGCACTAAACACTCTTTCGGAGTACACACTTGTGGGAGGGCAACTTAGGTAGAATAAAGCCAGTTTGTGCAAGGGCCTCCAAATTGCCTCTTTTTCCTGCCAGTATAAGTACGGACTGTGTGACGTGCCTACTTGGATGCGGTCACTCATATAATCCTCCACCATTCTATCAATGTTGAGAGAATCATATGCAGTGACAGTAGACGACATGTCCGTAATCGTTGTCAGGTCCTTCAGTCCGGACCAGATGTCAGCATCAGCAGTCGCTCCAGACTGCCCTGCATCACCGCCAGCGGGTGGGCTCGGAATTCTGACCCTTTTCCTCGCACCCCCAGTTGCGGGAGAATGTGAAGGAGGAGATGTTGACAGGTCGCGTTCCGCTTGACTTGACAATTTTGTCACCAGCAGGTCTTTCAACCCCAGCAGACTTGTGTCTGCCGGAAAGAGAGATCCAAGGTAGGCTTTAAATCTAGGATCGAGCACGGTGGCCAAAATGTAGTGCTCTGATTTCAACAGATTGACCACCCGTGAATCCTTGTTAAGCGAATTAAGGGCTGCATCCACAAGTCCCACATGCCTAGCGGAATCGCTCCCTTTTAGCTCCTTCTTCAATGCCTCCAGCTTCTTCTGCAAAAGCCTGATGAGGGGAATGACCTGACTCAGGCTGGCAGTGTCTGAACTGACTTCACGTGTGGCAAGTTCAAAGGGCATCAGAACCTTGCACAACGTTGAAATCATTCTCCACTGCACTTGAGACAGGTGCATTCCACCTCCTATATCGTGCTCAATTGTATAGGCTTGAATGGCCTTTTGCTGCTCCTCCAACCTCTGAAGCATATAGAGGGTTGAATTCCACCTCGTTACCACTTCTTGCTTCAGATGAACTAACGGCGGATACCGGACGCACGTCTAACACCAACATAGTTGTCAAGGCCTCAGTTATCCGCTTTGCAGTAGGATGACTGCTGTGATATTTCATCTTCCTCGCAAAGGACTGTTGAACAGTCAATTGCTTACTGGAAGTAGTACAAGTGGGCTTACGACTTCCCCTCTGGGATGACCATCGACTCCCAGCGGCAACAACAGCAGCGCCAGCAGCAGTAGGCGTTACACGCAAGGATGCATCGGAGGAATCCCAGGCAGGAGAGGACTCGTCAGAATTGCCAGTGACATGGCCTGCAGGACTATTGGCATTCCTGGGGAAGGAGGAAATTGACACTGAGGGAGTTGGTGGGGTGGTTTGCGTGAGCTTGGTTACAAGAGGAAGGGATTTACTGGTCAGTGGACTGCTTCCGCTGTCACCCAAAGTTTTTGAACTTGTCACTGACTTATTATGAATGCGCTGCAGGTGACGTATAAGGGAGGATGGTTAACGTCCTTACCCCTACTTATTACAGCTTGACAAAGGGAACACACGGCTTGACACCTGTTGTCCGCATTTCTGGTGAAATACCTCCACACCGAAGAGCTGATTTTTTTGGTATTTTCACCTGGCATGTCAACGGCCATATTCCTCCCACGGACAACAGGTGTCTCCCCGGGTGCCTGACTTAAACAAACCACCTCACCATCAGAATCCTCCTGGTCAATTTCCTCCCCAGCGCCAGCAACACCCATATCCTCCTCATCCTGGTGTACTTCAACACTGACATCTTCAATCTGACTATCAGGAACTGGACTGCGGGTGCTCCTTCCAGCACTTGCAGGGGGCGTGCAAATGGTGGAAGGCGCATGCTCTTCACGTCCAGTGTTGGGAAGGTCAGGCATTGCAACCGACACAATTGGACTCTCCTTGTGGATTTGGGATTTCGAAGAATGCACAGTTCTTTGCTGTGCTGCTTTTGCCAGCTTGAGTCTTTTCATTTTTCTAGCGAGAGGCTGAGTGCTTCCATCCTCATGTGAAGCTGAACCACTAGCCATGAACATAGGCCAGGGCCTCAGCCGTTCCTTGCCACTCCGTGTGGTAAATGGCATATTGGCAAGTTTACGCTTCTCCTCCGACAATTTTATTTTAGGTTTTGGAGTCCTTTTTTTTCTGATATTTGGTGTTTTGGATTTGACATGCTCTGTACTATGACATTGGGCATCGGCCTTGGCAGACGACGTTGCTGGCATTTCATCGTCCGGCCATGACTAGTGGCAGCAGCTTCAGCACGAGGTGGAAGTGGATCTTGATCTTTCCCTAATTTTGGAACCTCAACATTTTTGTTCTCCATATTTTAATAGGCACAACTAAAAGGCACCTCAGGTAAACAATGGAGATGGATACTAGTATACAATTATGGACTGCCTGCCGACTGCAGACACAGAGGTAGCCACAGCCGTGAACTACCGTACTGTACTGTGTCTGCAGCTAATATAGACTGGTTGATAAAGAGAAGATGTCTATGTAACTATGTATGTATAAAGAAGACTGAAAAAAATCCACGGTTAGGTGGTATACAATTATGGACGGACTGCCTGCCGAGTGCAGACACAGAGGTAGCCACAGCCGTGAACTACCGTACTGTACTGTGTCTGCAGCTAATATAGACTGGTTGATAAAGAGAAGATGTCTATGTAACTATGTATGTATAAAGAAGAATGAAAAAAAACCACGGTTAGGTGGTATACAATTATGGACGGACTGCCTGCCGAGTGCAGACACAGAGGTAGCCACAGCCGTGAACTACCGTACTGTACTGTGTCTGCAGCTAATATAGACTGGTTGATAAAGAGAAGATGTCTATGTAACTATGTATGTATAAAGAAGAATGAAAAAAATCCACGGTTAGGTGGTATTACAATTATGGACGGACTGCCTGCCGAGTGCAGAGACACAGAGGTAGCCACAGCCGTGAACTACCGTACTGTGTCTGCTGCGACTGGATGATAAATGATATAAAAAATATATATATATCACTACTGCAGCCGGACAGGTATATATTATATATTATATAATGACGGACCTGCTGGACACTGTCTGTCAGCAGAATGAGTTTTATTTTTATAGAATAAAAAAAAAAAAAACACACAAGTGAAGTCACACGACGAGTGTTTAACTTTTTCAGGCAATCACAATATAAGTATACTACTAACTATACTGGTGGTCAGTGTGGTCAGGTCACTGGTCAGTCACACTGGCAGTGGCACTCCTGCAGCAAAAGTGTGCACTGTTTAATTTTAATATAATATGTACTCCTGGCTCCTGCTATAACCTATAACTGGCACTGCAGTAGTGCTCCCCAGTCTCCCCCACAATTATAAGCTGTGTGAGCTGAGCAGTCAGACAGATATATAATATATATAGATGATGCAGCACACTGGCCTGAGCCTGAGCAGTGCACACAGATATGGTATGTGACTGACTGAGTCACTGTGTGTATCGCTTTTTTCAGGCAGAGAACGGATATATTAAATAAACTGCACTGTGTGTCTGGTGGTCACTCACTATATAATATATTATGTACTCCTGGCTCCTGCTATAACCTATAACTGGCACTGCAGTAGTGCTCCCCAGTCTCCCCCACAATTATAAGCTGTGTGAGCTGAGCAGTCAGACAGATATATATAATATTATATATAGATAATAGATGATGCAGCACACTGGCCTGAGCCTGAGCAGTGCACACAGATATGGTATGTGTGTGACTGACTGAGTCACTGTGTGTATCGCTTTTTTCAGGCAGAGAACGGATATATTAAATAAACTGCACTGTGTGTCTGGTGGTCACTCACTATATAATATATTATGTACTCCTGGCTCCTGCTATAACCTATAACTGGCACTGCAGTAGTGCTCCCCAGTCTCCCCCACAATTATAAGCTGTGTGAGCTGAGCAGTCAGACAGATATATATAATATTATATATAGATAATAGATGATGCAGCACACTGGCCTGAGCCTGAGCAGTGCACACAGATATGGTATGTGACTGACTGAGTCGCTGTGTGTATCGCTTTTTTCAGGCAGAGAACGGATATATTAAATAAACTGCACTGTGTGTCTGGTGGTCACTCACTATATAATATATTATGTACTCCTGGCTCCTGCTATAACCTATAACTGGCACTGCAGTAGTGCTCCCCTGTCTCCCCCACAATTATAAGCTGTGTGAGCTGAGCAGTCAGACAGATATATATAATATTATATATAGATAATAGATGATGCAGCACACTGGCCTGAGCCTGAGCAGTGCACACAGATATGGTATGTGACTGAGTCACTGTGTGCTGTGTATCGCTTTTTTCAGGCAGAGAACGGATTATAAAGTAAACTGCACTGTCCTCACTAGTAAACTCTCTCCACTCAGTCTCTACACTTCTACAGTAACAGTACTCCTCCTAGTCAGCTCCAGTAAATCTCTCTCAGTCTCTTATAATCTAAATGGAGAGGACGCCAGCCACGTCCTCTCCCTATCAATCTCAATGCACGTGTGAAAATGGCGGCGACGCGCGGCTCCTTATATAGAATCCGAGTCTCGCGATAGAATCCGAGCCTCGCGAGAATCCGACAGCGTCATGATGACGTTCGGGCGCGCTCGGGTTAACCGAGCAAGGCGGGAAGATCCGAGTCGCTCGGACCCGTGAAAAAAAACATGAAGTTCTGGCGGGTTCGGATTCAGAGAAACCGAACCCGCTCATCTCTAATAGATTGTGGAGCTTTTCTTCCACAAAGAACCTAAAATGTGACTCTTTACAACAAGATGGGAGGCTACAATTGGTTACACATGTAAATGAAATGCTCTGTTACACACCATCCACAGTTGCTACTGTATATTCAATTAAGGAACATGGCCTTAACAGTTCTCCATCGAAATATGTTTCTGACTTCACCTCAAAAGAAACTAGATTTATCACCTTGTACCTGATTCCCTATGCTGACACTGGTCAGTATATTTGAAAGATATGAACGATGTAGTTCATAAATTAACGATAAATCGTTCATATCTTTTAGTGTGGATGCTTCAATGATAAACGATGCGCGTGCCTGCAATCGTTCATCATTCATCGTTGAATCGTTCATCATTGTTTAAACATGCCAGTCAATTTTGTCTATATAGATGTCTGTACTCTCATATCGTCCATATTGGCCATCGATATCGTCCAGTGTGTAGGCTTTAATTCGCCAACATCGACCAGTGTGTAGGGCCCTTTAGAGTTAAAAGTCCTTTCTCCAGTAATCTGCTCATTGCCATCTCTGCTCACCTGCTTAATGATTTCCCCATCCCATGCTGTAGCTCCCAGAAGCTTGTCATCACATGAAGCTAATTATTGATACTGCTGGAACTTTTTTCTCTATCTTCCATCATTACATTTTAAATGAATTTACCAGTCAAGACCTTTTTGACTTTCTTTCTATTGTTGTTTCACATCTGAATAAAAGACCCTGTCTTTTCAAAAGTTTAGGTTCTCCAACAAAGGGGGTCATTCAGACCTGATCACTGTTGTTCATTTTCGCACAGCGGGCGATCAGTGCTGAACTGCGCATGCGCATGCACCGTAATGCGCCGGCACATCGCACAACAGCAAGGGACACCGGTGCCGAGAGACGGGATGGTGCAAAAAAACTGATCGCACGGGCGATCGCAAGGTGATTGACAGGATGTGGCCATTTGTGGGTGTCAATTGACCATTTTGCATGAGTGTCTGAAAAAACACAGGTGGGCTCAGGCGTTTGAAGGGAGCGTGTCTGATGTCAGCTCTGGCCCCGAACACCAGTAATCCATCGCAGCGGCTGAGTAAGTCCTGGGCTGTGCAGAGACTGCACAAACTGATGTTTGTGCAGCTCTACTAAAGAAGCGAACGCACACTTACACAGGCTTTAGCTCTCCCCCTGTAGGCATTGACTATTTGATCACAGGGCTGCAAAATATGCACCCTAGCGATCAGGTCTGAATTACTCCCAAAGTCCCTGAGTTGTACTAAGAAACATATGCTGTTCTGTGTAGCTTTCAACTTGTCCACACTCCTCCTCTTTTAGCCTAAATTATAGCTCCCATCTAAAACAAAGCACCTATTCCTTTCATCTCACCCCCTCAGAGACTATTCCGAAACTGTTTCTTTTTTTTTTCCCAAGTCAGGCAGTTGCACAAACATACAGTAAGGGAGTTATGTGGGTCTGTAATGGCAGATTAGGACTAACATGATCACAGATGAATGCAAAGCTGTTAATGATGACTTACCTCTGCTTCACAGAGAAATTCAGATACTCCAAGCCACTTGAGTACTTATTAGTTGCACAGTCCTGCCACTTGTTAAACTGGACTGAGATCCACACATACATTTTTTTATTTCAAATAACTAAACTGTCTAATTGCATTGATAAGTCTCTGCCCACCTTAATATATATTACAATATGCTGAAAGTTGTGGTTAAATGTTAAATAAATATTATTATTTATATTATTATTATTATATTCATATTTTAACATACTTGTCTTATATGCTGCATTTTTATGCACTGTCTGTGGAGCTACACCTGCAGTCACAATCCAGATCTTCTTAGCCAGGTACTATATGACAAGGGGAGGCATTTACAGTCAAGAGGAGGAAGCTGCACCCCAGGGGAGGGAGTCGCAGAAAAGGGGAGGGAGTTGCAGCTCCAATTTAATCAAAGCAAGTGACTGTGAATAGGTCACAGAAATGCAACTTTGTTTTACAAAAATTGCAAATTGTGATTAAGTACTGACCCTGAATCAAGCCCAAAATGCTCAAACACCTCTAATATGTACTCCTACACCACATACTGTAACTCTCCGCCTTATTCCCATCATGCAATATCCAGATCATTTTCCTCGCAAAGTTTTCTGAGATACCCTTGTCCCAGAGACCCTGCATCTCTCACTTTTTTATCTGACTAATGTGTTATAAAAACCGGTAAATACAGTTTTATATTTTAATTAGTATAATGGTGTGTAATTAATAAGTTAATGTTTTTCTACCTGGTGTATTGATTAACAATAAAGTGTGCATGCAATGTGCACTGAGCCTTGTACAGCAGTTAGGTCTCTCTTGGATATGTTGCTTGGTTCATTTACTTAATTAGTCTGAAGAATGAAACCAAAAATCTACAGAGTGAAACAAATACAGTTATACCATATAGAGCCATTTATTTCAACAATAAAGAGAAAAAATTGAGACTTTGTGCAATCATGTCCTCACATTAATAGTACAAGCTATCCCCTCTGTATCATTGTAAGCTAGTATTTATCCCATCAATGTTATTAAATTCATTATTATCATAACAACACTACTGTAACTAGTTTCTAGCAAAACATACAGTATTTACACTAAGGGAAGATGATACTAAGGCTGGGTACACACTATGCAATATATCGTTCGTACAGCCTGTGAACAATATATCGGTAAGTGCATTGGTTAGTGTGTACAACCGATATGTCTGTGAATCATGTTGTTCAGACATATCACATCTGCCATGCAGCACAGCTGATGCCGATATATCATGAAGATAAACTGTATCACTACATCTGCCTGTGTGTACAGGCAACCCGCTGTCCAACACATACTATATGCCGGCCACAAGAATTAACGACAATGACATCACTACCGGTTCCTGTGGCCGACATATTGGTCGGTCGGTAGGTAAGTATGTATGCTGTGTGGCATACTTACCATATTGATCTGTCAGTTGGCTTGTTGGCCAGACGGCTGCTGATCCGTTGCTGCAGTGTGTTCCCAGCCTAAGGTAGCTGCTTGTTTAGAAACATCTGTTAACAAAATAGTGCGCAGAATAGTGTGCTCCAACATTATCATCTCAAGTGTGTATGAGAAGCATAAATAATTGCTATAATGCTGTATGTATGTACCTGTAGTCAGAATTACCACTATAATGAGTTAATGATTAGTAGAACCAGATGGGAAATATCCAATTTTACCCCATATTGTGTAAGAGCCCAGTGCTTGTCAGTATCTGACCTGATCTTCAAGGGGAAAGGCCTGAACAAATGATTGGACCTATGCACCCATAGAGGCCTGGTCCGATCCTGACTAGTACTGGGCAGTGGCACCCTTAGTATTCCTGGCCAGTGGTAGAAGGGAAATAGCATGGAAATGTATCGCATGCATTTGTGGCATTAAAAATGAGAACATGCACTGACTGACCAGGAGTCCTCTTGTATGCTGGCTCTAAGGGCCTACTTCAGACCTGATCGCTAGGCTGTGTTTTCGTACAGCGGACGATCAGGTGTAAACTGCACATGCATATGCACTGCAATGCGCAGGCGCGTCGCACAGGTACAAAGCGGATCGCTGCTCAGCGATGGGTTTGTGCGAAGAATCCATTTGCATGGGCGTTCCCAAGGAAATTGACAGGAAGAAGGCATCTGTGGGTGTCAATTGACTTTTTTCTGGGAGTGGTTGGAAAAATGCAGGCGTGTCCAAGCATTTCCTGACGTCAATTCCGGTCCCGGACAGGCTGAAGTGCTTGCAGCGGCTGAATAAGTTCTGGTTTACTCAGAGACTGCACAAAATCTGTTTGTACAGCTCTGCTACACATGTCTTTGCACACTTGCAAAGTGAAAATACACTCCCCTATGGGTGGCGACTATGCGAACGCAGGACTGAAAAAAACCCCTAGTGAGCGAACAGGTCTGAATTAGGCCCTAAGTAATTATAATTTATGTATTATTCTTCAGGCACGTTATACTATTTACAACTTTAACTCCTTTAATTTTAATTGAAACAATTGCCTTTTTTTATTTTAATGAAAGTTCTATGGGTAGATTACTTTGTGTGATGTAGAGTACATTTTAACCACTGCTCTGTCTTTATCTAACACAAACAAATTCTGATTATATAAAACGTGCCATGCCAACAACTTTTATGGTGCGTACCCTTATGATCCTATAATCCTTGCATTTGAGTATTCCTAATATAGAATAATACATGAATGGCAAATTTACCATTGATTTGGTATGATTTTATTACTATTAAAACCAGTGATCAATAGTCTTTGAGATAATGCAATAATCAGCAGTAAGCACTTATTAAAAGTCACTGGCTACTGCGACACCTGCTTCCCAACATGCTGTATAAGAAGTGGCAAAGGCTTTTGAAATATCCTCTTACTGAATAGCCAAAAACCACTATCACATATAACCACTAATCACTGCAGATAGATCGTTTCCTGCCATATATCCAGAGACCATTTACTAAAGGGTGGTGATGAAAAAAAAAAAAAATCAGACGATTTGCAATGCATAATGATTATTACAGCTGTGAAGCCGGTGACTGGTTAGAGATGGGCAGTGTTGCTAAGAGAAAAAACAGCGTATATGCAGCTACAGTATGTAAGCAAGATAAGATGGTCCACAAGCAATAACAGAGTCAATGACAAAAATAAACAGCGACCAGTGGCATCTGTACTTCTCAGCAGCCTATGAGGTGGAAGGCTGGAGATAAAAATATCTACCTTCTGACCTGTGACTGGCGCCAGGCCTTCATTGTTGTGGGTGTCTGGAAAGTTAATAAGCCAGTCACTTGTATATGACTGGGACAATGGGGCCTTTCTCCAGACCCTCTATTTCAGTATGTGAGGCCTGACAAATACAGTACTCCACTACATCAAAACATGTTTTCAAAATAAAAATAAATGAACAGTATACCCTAGATTTGCTTTGTGCATTATAAAATATTTTCCTCCACTCCATGTTAGATGGGTCACCCTTTTAAAACTAAGCAAGAAAAAAAGTATGGATTAAGAAATAGAATGGTTCGTAAAACATCCAAAAGATTAAATAAATGATAATTAACTAAAGCATATTGTAGAAATCTGAGTCCCATCAGGTACAGAACATGAGCGTTATTACATTAGCCAAAACATTTTTCTGCAACATATGCTCATCAATGCATATCACAGCTTAATAAAAGTGCCCTGTTCTCGTTCCTTCATCACATTTATTGTAATAGAATTATACTGTATGTCTCGGAACTGGGTATTGTTTTAGAAAAGCTTCTTCCAGTAATAATTATTACCGTTAAGGTGTCAATTTACTAAATTGTGAAAAGACTGACGTGCTAAACAACACTACCAACAGTTTACTGAGCTGCACTGCTTATTATTTCTTACAGTAATGTGTAGTCTCATTTAGGCAGCAGTGTAAATTTAAATGGACAAGCTTATTCAAGCATTATTTTATTACTTTGAAAATTACTACTCAAGGAGTTTTAAAAGCCTCCCTAAGTAATACTGGTTAAACATGCTACCTCATAACCAACAATATCTGAAAAATCGCCTGCTGGCACTGTGTTGCCAGAAACAGTTGGCATTCCTGTAAATCTGAATGTCAGATGACAAATGTCTGCTTGTATACATAGTCATCTGCTAATCGCAATAGCTCTGCTATAAGGGTTCACTATGATATGCCGGCGGTCGGGCTCCCGGCGACCAGCATACCGGCGCCGGGAGCCCGACCGCCAGCTTACCATCAGTGTGGCGAGCGCAAATGAGCCCCTTGTGGGCTCGCTGCGCTCGCCACGCTACGCGCGCCACACTATTTTATTCTCCCTCCACGGGGGTCATGGACCCCCACAAGGGAGAATAAGTGTCGGTATGCCGGCTGTCGGGATCCCGGCGCCGGTATACTGTGCGCCGGGATCCCGTCAGTCGGCATACAGAAGACCACCCCTGCTATAATAGGACCCTCCATGAACTATTATTATCCTTAATCTATAAGGCGCTATACAAGTGTATAGTGGTCAAGAATGTGGCAACTACAGTTTAATGCTAAAAAAGGCAAAATCATGCACTTGGGTCTCAAAAACCCAAAGGCTAAGTATAGTATCAAGGGTACTATAATGGAAACTACTGAGGAGGAAAGAGATTTAGGAGTCACTATTTCAAGTGACTTGAAGGCAGGAAAGCAATGCAACAAAGCAATGAGAAAGGCAAATCAGATGCTTGGTTGCATAGGGAGAGGAATCAGTAGCAGGAAAAAAGAAGTGATAATGCCACTGTATAGGTCATTGGTACGGCCCCATCTGGAATACTGTGTCCAGTTCTGGAGACCCTATCTCCAGAAGGATATAAATACATTAGAGAGTGTACAAAGAAGGGCAACTAAAATGGTGCATGGCCTACATCACAAAACTTACCCGGAAAGGCTAAAAGATCTTAACATGTATAGTTTGGAGGAGAGAAGGGAAAGGGGAGACATGATAGAAACTTTCAAATATATAAAGGGTCTTAACAAAGTTCAGGAGGGAAACATTCTTCAAAGGAAAAGAAGTATTAGAACTCGAGGGCATACATTGAGACTGGAGGGGGGGAGGTTCAGGGGAAATTTAAGGAAAAATTACTTCACAGAAAGGGTAGTGGATAAGTGGAATAGCCTCCCATCAGAGGTGGTAGAGGCTAAGACTGTAGGGCAATTTAAACATGCTTGGGACAGGCATATGAATATCCTTACAAAGAATCAAGGTTAAAAAAGAGTTGAGATTGCCTAAAGGATAAAATAAAAATGGGGCAGACTAGATGGGCCAAGTGGTTCTTATCTGCCGTCAAATTCTATGTTTCTATGTTACAAGTGTAAACATATAGACTCAACAGATTTGCAGAGCATAAGTATAATACTCAAAAGTTTATTAAGTGTAAGTATATCTTGTAAATGGCACATTTTTACTCCCTAGGAAGTGTCTTATTTGTATTTTTGTTTATTAAAATCTCATACAGTTTTTTAATAGAAAACTGAGGGGGAAATTTATCTAGGCCTGGAGAAAGATAAAGTAAAGAGAGATAAAGTACAAACCAATCCGCTCCTGTCATTTTTCAAACTGGGGCAGATGTATTAAGCCTGGAGTAGTGATAAAGCAGTGATAAGTGCAAGATGATAACACACCAGCCATTCAGCTCCTAACTGTAAATTTATATAATGGAGCTGACTGGCTGGTGTGTTATCACCTTGCACTTATTACTGCTTTATCACTTCTCCAGGCTTAATACATCTTCCCCACAGTCTGTAACTTGCCAGTTAGGAAGTGATTGGCTGGTACAGTACTTTAGGGTCTATTTACTAAGCCTTGGATGGAGATAAAGTCGCTGGAGATAAAGTACAAGCCAATCGGCTCCTAACTGCTATGCCAAAGGCTGAGTTTGGAAAATGACAGTTAGGAGCCGATTGGCTGGTACTTTATCTCCGGCGACTTTATCTCCATCTAAGGCTTAGTAAGTAGACACCTTTATCTCTCTCCACTTTATCGCTATCCAAGGTTTGATAGATTTCTCCTCTTAGTAACTGTTTTATTTACTTTAAAAGCCAATTATCATACTAGGGGTCTATTTACTAAGCCTCAGGCCACAGGCTGTGTTTTGAAAATGGCAGTTAGGAGCTGATTGGCTGCTACTTTACCTCCGCTGACTTTATTTCCATTCAAGGCTTAGTAAATAGACCAGGGAGGTAATTAAATGTGAGCTGAATAACAGCATCTTTGCTTTTTTACACATTTTGGGTACAGTTTGTTTTTTTAACAGTTCCTGTAAAATTAGAAATGTATACTTTGTTCCAAAATTAATGCAGATGCATGCTGCTTTGTAATCAGTTTTAAAACATACTTCCTTAATAAGCAATTGGATGCAATTTTATTTGGCTCTCACATCCGGGGTTTTGTTTTTTTAACAAAAAAAAGAGCAATGATGTAATTGTACCTAATTCACATGGAAAGCAGTGCATGTGGCATATAAGTTTGACATGCCTGTTCTAGTACCATGCTTCCTAGCTTAGACATATCCAATATTTTAATGCTGATTGTCAAAGATTTTTCTAATAAAATATCTCCATATGTTTTTGACCTTTACGATCTTTATTTATTCAGTTCCTACGTGTACAGCGCATATTGAAATAGCTATTTATTTATTTATTATAACTCACAGCCAAATAAACATAGTGAATGGTGTTCCAGTGTCTGTGTACTTTCAGGCTTCATTTTATAAAGCAGTTGAAGTGAGGAATATAATTACCAAACGACTTATAACAACATGTTTATTAGTATATTATATATGCCATCAATAATAATGACATTCTTTGTAAGAACAGTATCTAACTATAAAACCAGCAATCTTTTACTTCCAATTTTATTTGCTTAGCTGACAAATTCTAAGAAAATATTTTTTTTTAGGACCAAATAGTTTCAGGTTACTCTTGTGAGAATACAGTAACTAGTAATCCTATTTTTAAATAGTTATTTGGCACAGTGCATTTAATATTATGATTCATCGGTCCTTGTAAAGTTGCATTACTATATGGCAAAAATTTAAAGTGTTAACAGTTTATTTTGATCAATTAACAAAATGCAAAGTGAATGAACAGAAGAGAAATCTAAATCAAAACAATATTTGGTGTGACCACCCTTTGCCTTCAAAACAGCATCAGTTCTCCTAAGCAGTGGTCTAACTATCAAGGCTGAAGAGGGTGCAGCTGCTATGGGGCCCGAGCTGCTTACAGTGACTGCTGCTCCCCTGCACCCAGTCATGAGCTGCCTCCAGGGCCCCCTACACCCCTTCCCACGGTGAGAACAGCTGTTGCCGATAGCACCCCCTCTCTTGCATACTGCAGCCATGCGGAGGATGTAGAGGGGGGCTGCGGGGGCTCTACCTTGCCGGCTCCATGTTCTGAGTCACCAGTGCCGTGGTTCATGGGTATTTAGGGGGTAGGGCCTAATTCCATGCAGTTCCCACTCCCATCAGAGACATCTGCTGTATTCAGGGCAGGTAATGTATCTTCTGCTCATTCCCCCTCCCTCTCTCTATCCCTCCTCTCTCCCTGAAACTTGCTATATTGCTCCTCTTGCTCTGTCTCCCTGACACTCTTACTCTCTCTCTCTCTCTCTCTCTGACACTGTTTCTCATTGATACTGCCTCTCTCCCTGATACTCTCTCTCCTTCCCTGACACTGTCTCTCTCTCTCTGACACGGTCTCTTCCTCTCTCTCTGTCTCCCTGATACTGTCCACCCATCGCTCCCTCCCTCCCTGACACTGTGTCTCTCTCTTTCTGACACTGTCTCTCTCTCTCTCTCTCTCTTTCTCTGATACTGTTCTTCCCCTCTCTCTCTCTCTCTCTCTCTCTCTCTGACCCTGCCTCTTTCTCCCTGGCACAGTCTCTCCCTCTCTGTGACACTGTCTCTCTCTCACTAATACTGTCTCTCTCTCTCCCTGACACTGTCTCTCTTCCTCTCTCTCACTTACACTGTCTCTATTTCTCTGTCGCTCTCTGATATTGTCTCTCCCTCTACCTGATACTCTCTCTCTCTCCCTGACCCCTGACACTATTGCTCTCTCTCCCTGAAGCTGCTCTCCTTCTCTCTGACACTCTCTTCCTCTCTCCCTCTCTAACACTCTCTGTTTCCTTCCCCGACACTCTCCCTTTTTCTTTCCTTGACACTCTCACTTTCTTTTTGGTCCCCTCTCTTTCTCTCTCCCTCCCTGACACTCTCTCACTTGCTCCCCTCCCTCTCTCTTCCTCCTCCTCATTCTCTATCTCTTGCTCTTACACCCCCTCTCTCTCGCTGCCGCCCTCTCCACCCGCTCATCCCTTTCTATTTCTCCCTGACACCCTCTCTTGCTCCTGTTTCTTTCTCTCATTCCCTCTTTTTCCATAAAACCATCTCTTTCCCTGCCCTCCTCTCTCCTCCTATCTTTCTTGCTCCTCTCTCTCTTTCTCTCTCCGTCTGACACCCCCTGTGTTTGTTTGTTTGTTTGTTTGTGTGTGTGTGTGTGTGTGTGTGTGTGTCTCACACTCTTCTCACTCTCTCTCTCTCCTGCTCCCATAAGGGACATTGTAGTGACAATTGTGGGGGGGGGGGGCTTTCAAGATCTTGCTATGGGGCCCACAAAGTTCTAGTTACGCCCCTGCTTCTAGGTACACTTGCACATGGTTATGAAAGAACTTGGCAGGGAGGTTGGAGAACTAAACTGATTTTCTGTGGATGTAGGCTTGCTCAAATCCTTCTGTCTCTTCATGTAATCCCACACATTCAAATACACATTTAATGATGTTGAGATAAGGGACTTCCTGATAAAGTTCTAATACAATTGGATGGACAAAATGCATTGAGAATTCCTTTCTTTTTGGATATCCATTGCTGTTCCTGTTGTTCAGATAAGCTCTCCTTTTAGAACTGAAAGTAATGCATTTTTTTAATAGAATATTTTTATTCAACAAGAATGAACTTATTACAGACATTTCAGATTACACTGAGAGCTTCAAAAGTTATTATACTATATAATCATGCACAGATCCGTCTCAAATAATATGTGCATATGCGTGGTGCAACAGGTGGTCGCAGATCCACATAATGTCCACCCACAGATACCAGTTTCTCTGAAGTCTGCAAGCAAGGTCAAAACACATACTAACATTTCTTGTTTTCTCCCCGAAACACATCGGTAAACCCCCCCCAACTATGGGGCCTAATAAAGCCTGCCCAAGAAGAAAACCGAAAAAAAAACAAAGAAAAAAAAAACCCATAAATAAAACAGACCAAAACAACACCAGCAAGCCTAAATTCCTACCGTTGTGCGAGATGAGGTGCATTATCCCTACAGTGTAGAATACGGGAGAGGAGCCTGGCTCGTCCCCGCGGGTCCAGAGTGGCCGGACCGCCGTAAAAGGTATACGACAACTCGAGTTAAGTTATAAATCTTTAAATTCTAAGGGCAGGGGAGGAGTATGTAGAGTTGATCCAGAAGGACCATACCTTCTCGTGTTTAGAAAGGGCATTATTTTTCATATAAATATACTGATCCTTCAATACTGTGTCATTCACAAGGGCTTTAAATGCAGACATCTTAGGGGAGTGTGAGGCCATCCATGTCCGCACAATGCACACCTTGGCGAGGGCGCATATACTGCGAGCATACAAGTCCTCCCACTTAGTCCCAGAGTCAGTTCCTCCCACTCCCAGAATACAAAATCCTGGAGTCAGCATGCCTCTCGGTATCCCCGTGTGTTCCAGAATCGACCCGACCCCAGCCCAGAATGCCTGCAAGGATGGACACTCCCACACCAGGTGCCAGAATGATCCGCCACCGGTCCCACACTTAGGACAGGCGGCGGCGCCACCGGCCCCAAATCTGGCCAGCCTGTCCGGAGTCATATATGATCTATGCAACATAAAGAGTTGGATTTGTTGGAACCGTAATGATTTGGTGATTTGGCTCGAGTTCCCCAGCGCCACCTCCCAGTCCTCCACATCCATGGGGCCCACGTCACGCTCCCAGCGCTCCCGAAGGTTCGAGAGCGGGTCAGCGTGAATGGTTTTTAGAAGGTACGAGTAGGTGAAGGAGATCACCTTGACCCGACCCAATGAGCATACAAAGGTCTTTATAGGGAAGGGGAGGAGCACCGGGGGGGGAATCCCCGAATTGTGATTGTAAAGCGTGCCTAAGCTGTAAAAATCTATAAAAGTAAGAGTTTGGGAGACCAAACTCTTCCTTTAGTTGCTGAAAGGACTTCATTGAGCCATTGTTGTACAACTGGAATATGGAAGTTACTGAGTATGGGGCCCACCCCCCCCCCCCCCAAAGACCCCAGTTCATGGAGTGATGCGGAGGTCCAAAGGGGAGTATCCGGGTCCATACTATCATACCCAAGCATACGTATCAAAGCCATCCAGATCTTCATGGCTTGAAAAACAATAGGAGGGGACAGCCGAGAGGCGCTCTCCCCCACTAGAATCTGTGTCGGAAAAAGGTCCGGGTAGTAACATTGGAGAAACACCCAGCACAGACCGGCCCCCTCCCCTCCCCGCAACCAGATACTGATGTGTGCCAGCTGGGCCGCATAGTAGTATAATTGGAAGTGAGGCAAGGCCAAGCCGCCATCAACTTTTTGTCTAGTGAGGGTAGTTAACTTTATTTTAGGCCTTTTATTGGCCCATATCAGAGATGATAGTATACTGTTTAATTTCTTAAAGAAGGCCGGGAATATGTATACAGGGGATTGCGAAAGAACATACAGTAGTTTGGGCAAAACTATCATCTTAATAAGGCTAACCCTACCTGTCATTGTCAGCGGGAGTTTACACCAAGCCCTCGACTTGCGTATAATCAGCTGTACAAGGTTCAAGGGTATAAAATCCGAGGGGTCATTAGTAACCTGGATCCCAATATATTTAAACTGGCCTGTCCAGCTCAGTGGTAGGGAAATCTTTGGGACCCGGGGAAGAGAGCCCAGAATGGGCATTATAAATGATTTGGACCATTTGATGCGGAGACCAGAGAAACCGCTAAAGGTCTCTATGACCTGCAACACTACAGGCATATCCACACTGTAGTTGTGTAGAAAGAGTAATAGGTCGTCTGCATAAAGGGCTATTTTGTCAGTACATCGGCCCGTGTTGACTCCCCCAATGTCCGGATGCGATCTGACCAAACAGGCCAAGGGTTCGATGGCCATGGCAAATAAGGCTGGGGAGAGGGGGACATCCCTGTCTGGTGCCCCGAGTCAGAGTAAAGGAGGATAAGACATAGCCATTAACCAAGATCCTGGCGCGTGGGCTTTGATATAGCAATTTGATCCATCGAATAAAATTAGGGCCGAAGCCCATACATGTCATGACCCCCCACAGATATGGCCATTCAACACTGTCGAATGCCTTAGCCGCATCTAAGGAAACCACAACCGCGTCCGAGGGGAAGTCATGAGGAGCCTGCAAAATAGTGTATAGCCTGTGCAAATTAATGGACGTGGATTTCCCTGGCATAAAGCCAGATTGATCCTGGTGTATTATAGATGTAATGACCGAGTTGAGCCGGACCGCAAGGATTTTTGCCTGGATTTTGGCATCGGTAGGAATAAGGGAGATCGGCCTATAGGTCTCTACTAGTTTGGGGTCCTTACTGGGCTTTGGCAGTACTACAATTATGGCCTCGGACATTGAGGGAGGAAGTTGATTAGTGGCAAATATGTCTGTATACATCTCATGCAGCTTGGGACCAAAGAACTGTATGTATTGTTTATACATCTCGGTGGGGATGCCATCACTTCCCGGAGACTTGCCACTGGGAGACATACCCACCACTGCGGTCACCTCCTCCAAAGTTAAGGGCGCTTCTAGAATATCCCTGGCCTCGGGGGAAAGCTTGGAAAGGGGTATATTGGACAGGTACAGGTCTAGGTCCTCCATGGAGCATGTCGACTGAGAGTCATAGACCTCTTTAAAGTATGAAAAAAACATCTGCGCTATGTCGGGGGTATTATCTACTATGGAGCCATCAGGGTCAGACATCTGCACTATCGTGGACCCAGGACGGTCATAGTGCACCAAATGGGCCAATAAGCTACCTGGCCTGTCCGCCTGCATATATATATTGGTGGCCCTGAACAAAAGGGAGCGCGCATTTCTATATGAGAGGTGAGATAGCCAGGCCTCCTGAGCTAGTATCCATCTTGCCTTTAGCGCAGAGGTTCCCTGAGCCAAGTAGCGGGTCTCTAGATCCCTATATTCAGCATCAAGCCGTCTCTCCGTCGCTCTGTACTCTATCTTGCGGGCAGCTATTTTGCCAATCAGCGTATAACGTAAATAAGCTTTAAATGCATCCCATATAACCGGTGTCGGGGCCGAGCCCACATTATCCGCAAAGAAACCCTCCCACCTAGGCGGTAAATCCAGGCACTCTCCCAGCTGAATCAGCCAGGACGGGTGTAACTTCCAATAAGACTGTCCCCTCCGGCACTCCACATCGAGGGACAGTAGCAGGGGCGAATGGTCGGACACCCCCCGTGCCTCATAATGAGCATCCGTTATACTAGGTAGGAGCATGGGCGAGACCTGGGCCAGGTCGATTCTGGAGAAGGAGCCATGCGTACTAGAGAAACATGAGTACTGCCTAAGCGTAGGGTAGCGAGCCCTCCAGACATCCACCCACTGCATGCTATCTATAAAATCCGCAAACTTAGATTGAGATATAGATTGGCCACCCCCCGCCCCCGAATCCCGAGAAGACCTCCATCTATCCAGAGAGGCATCCAGCACGTTGTTAAAATCCCCTACACAAATAATAGGAGTATGTGGAGAAGCAGCAATAAATGAGGCCGCCTTCTGCAGGACATCATACGAGAATGGGGGAGGAACATAAACAGACAAAATAAAAAAATACGGGAGCTCAGCTTGCATTCCAGAAACACAAACCTACCATATGGATCCGTGTTTACCGTAATTAATTCAAACTGTACAGTTCTCTTTATCATGACTGACACCCCCCTGGAAGAGGAGGAGTGAGAGGAATGATACGCTAAGCCTACCCAAGGCCTGCGGAGCGACAATAGTCTATTTCCCTCCAGATGAGTTTCACTCAGACAGATAATATCCGGACCATATTTCTTAATCATTTGAAATACTAAGGATCGCTTTACTTTATTATTAATGCCCCGGACATTCCATGCCAGAATCTTTAAGGCAGACATGTCATCCTTTGTACCATCTGGGACACAGCGTGCAGAGACCCTACAAGGTGAGAAGGGAGCCCCCCTATCACCATTATCCAAGTTTCTATCTGCCCGTACACGGTACCATCCCTGGAACCAAACCCCTCTAAACAGCACAGCATCACCTCGTAATTTGATAAATGGTCACATAAAAAACAAAAAATTGAAAAAAAAAAAGGAATAGGAAAACAACAGAGAAACAAACATCATCCCAACAGCATCCCCCCTCCCCGTATACCTCCCCGAACTGTGGCATACACATAACCCTAACAGCTCTAACCTAGGTGATCCGAAAGCCTACGGCAGTGCTATACGTATTGTACAAATTCAAACAAAAAACCCCCAATGCAAAACCCAATGCATAAAAGTCACTACCCAGCAAAGTCCAGAACAACTAGTACAGAAGGAAGCTCCCCGGACTTATACTTGCATATTGTAGACCCATATAGAACGGACACTGGATGTCAGTCCGGAGCCATCTGGCGGGCACCCGGAGCATATCTGTCCAGCCAACTTAGTTTCCCCATCCGCCACCACACGCAGCCTGGAGGGAAACAGCATCGAATAGGGAAGATTCAGGTCCCGAAGACTCCGCTTGACAGGCAGAAACTGGGCCCGATCCTTCTGGACATCCGCTGCAAAATCTGGAAATGCCGACACCCGAACACCATTTCGAAGCAGGGGGCCCTTCAGCGGCCCAGGCGCAAGATGGAGTCCCGGTCTTTGTAGTGCAGGAACTTGGCTATAAATGTTCGCGGAGGTGCACCCGGAGGCAGAGGCCAGAATGGCACTCGGTGCGCCCGCTCCACCGCAAATTGAGGCGTAAAGGATTCAGCGCAATATGCCTCTTTCAGCCAGGACTCCAGGAAATCCTCGGGATGTGCCCCCTCCTCCTTTCCAGGCAGGCCCACGAATCTCACGTTGTTTCTGCGAAGGCGTCCCTCCATATCCAGGAGTTTTGTTTGCATAGCCGAAACTTGCTGGGAGACAGCCGACACAGACCGCGGCAAGGGATCAGTGAGGTCCTCTAGTTTGGAGAATCGCTTCTCGGTTTCGCCCACTCTCTCTCGGACGCGCTGGACATCCTGGCGTAACAGTGATAAATCGCACTGCACCTTCTCCATTTTGTCCGACAGGCGTTGTTCGCTGGCCGCTATGGCCTCCAAGACTTGTTGAATGGATGGAGCAGACGGCTGCATGTCTGCACCCGTATCGGCCCCAGCCGGGGGAACGGGTCGGGTAGATGGGGAGGTTTTAGGAGAGGATTGCGTCGGCTGGGTGGGAGGCTGACGGGCGAACCTCTCCAATTTAGCCGCGCTTTGACCACCCCTCACCATAATATCAATGTTCAAACAGCACTCAAAGCCCAGGTATGCAGTGTCAGGAGGTGCAGCAAAGGACAGTAATTGCAGTGTCAGCAATGCACCAAGGCCCCAGGCGTCTTGTAGTGAAACAGAGGGGGGATGAGGGCCAGGGGGACCCAAGAGGAGGTGTTATAATATAATATAAGCTGGGCAATAAAAGAGAAACATGGCAGCATGTCCTGGGTCACTTTATCCAGCCCTGCAGCTCCTGTAAAGTCCCAGAGCAGTGCAGTGCAGAAGGGTTAATGCAGGGAGGAACTTCCAAAATGGCCGCCGGGCCCACTGCCTCACCTCCCTCACTCAGGCCCACGGATCTCGGGCTCCAGGGGACAGGAGCAGCCGGAGACGCGGGCAGAAGTCTCACAGCAATGCCCGCCGCCTCCCCAGAGAGACTGTGAGAGTTAGAAGCAGGTTTAGGGGAGCCCAAGGAGTTAGTCAGGATTAATAATCCGGGGAGCTCCTGTATCCTGCTTCCTACCCGCTTGCCGCCGTGGCCACGCCCCCCTAAAGTAATGCATTTAATAAATAATGTTTTCATTTTTATCGAATTCCCTGCTACTTTCTCTATGGTTCCAAGGACACTCTGCTTTTTGGTCTACACTCATTGGGATTGATTGTGAAATCCAGCTAAGCTGTAAAGGGCAAAGGGGTAAAACAATTTTGATTTAAAATATGGTAAGTGTGTCTGTTACTCCTTAACAAGATTCACAGTGAAACCTTTTCATATTGCACTAGGAGGTGCTTTTTCTTGCAATTTTGGAGCATTTTATGGAGACCTAAAGTATGTGACAGTCATCCAGAAGCATATTAAGAGAGAAGGGGGTTGTGTGCTGTCTCTGTCTGTGCACCGTCCTATCTAGCAGGCAGTGACAGTGATTCTGAGCACTAGGTGGTGCACAGGTCTCCTGGAAAATGCTGCAGTGGCCATGCTTTTGTATTTGTGGAGTAACTCCTGGCCAGTGCAGCTCTTGCGGCTGGCCGGGAGTTGTTCGTCGCTGCCACTGGCCACAGTGGCTGCATGAGACGTCACGCAGCCACCGCGACCCCCCCTCCAATGATCCAGCCATGCCTGCAGTGGCCGGACCACGCCCCCTAAATGGCAGTTTAACACCGCCTTCCAGTGCCCTCCCGCCCTGCGACCGCCTCTGCCTGTCAATCAGGCAGAGGCAATTGTTACTGAACGACGGCCTTTGGCCGTCCGGCATGCGCCGGCGCACTGTGGTGCCGGCGCATGTGCAATTCCGACCCGATTGCTGCGCTGCGATAAACTGCAGCGAGCAATCGGGTCGGAATGACCCCCTTTGTAACTACTATAAGTAATGTCACTTTATTGTCATCATTAGGCCTGTAGACTCCAATAATCTGTTTTCTCCCATGACCCCTATCCACTCTCCTCTCTGATGTCATATATTAAAACTAAGGATTGTAATCCACAATCATTTAGTAAAGTGGACTTCAGTATTCAAAATATTGAAAACATGTAGTGATCCTGCATTGTTTTATCCTTTGAATCATATCGATTGTTAAGAAGTCAACAGCCCAGTGTATGTGGAAGCACTTTGCTATTAACACATTGCAGTTATATGAGGGAAGGGGGCTGGACTGCACATCCTGATTCTTACACTACTGTATTACATACAGTAATACAAGGTGATGCCATGTAGAGACTTGTAGTGCCGCACTGAAAAAAAGAAAAATGCAGGTACACACATACAGTAGTTAGTATGAACACTATGGACACAAACGACACTGGATTCTAGGCTGTCACTGACAGCAGGGTGATACAGCATTGCTGGCATTATACAATTTAATTTGGGATTTACTGGTAAATAAAATATTACATTTGGGCAAATTCCCTTAGTTGGTCATATACTGTATGTTAATCATGTAAACTTTATTTTTTCATTTTAATATACCTCCTATCATTGAATATATACACAGTATTTTAACCAGGCACTTCTTTTTGTGCTCTCACTCTGGCACTAGGCAGAGACAGACCCTCATTTCTGTCCATAGATGGGGAACAGAGGTCCCATCTGTCGTATCAACCATGCACATCTTTCTGCATGAAATGCTGTACAAAACCAGCTGCTGCCTGCTAACATATTCTGGGGAAAATGTGGTAATACCATGCAGCCCCTTTGTCTAACCAGACCCAGATTAACTCTCCTAATATGCATTTAGTGTTAGAGTTCACATATCACAGAGGATCACTTACTATGGATCAGGACCTAACAGGAAAGAACAAAGTTGAATGTTTACAATTTAACAAAACAAAGGTTTACTGCCCTCACAATTAACTATTAAAAACAAACAAACAAAAAGACAATATATTGCAGTGTAACTAATAACATAAATACTAAAATTGACCTGGACATGAAAAGTGAAACACATCTGGATGAGTAGGTGTTGATGTTGGTTTCCTTGGATTTGTTTCTATGCTATAATCTATTGTTTTGGGAATATATTTGTATCTATAACTAGCACCTCCTGTCACTTTGCCTCCATTGTTTTACTGGAGTGAGTCTGTGCATCTTGGAGTTTACAAAGACAATACTTTTTATGCTCATGGTTCACTGATAAATGATTGTGGCCATAACAGCATTCAGTCAATGTTCATACTCTATTGCAAATACAAAGGGATGTTATTTACACTCTCAGCTATTGAAAAATTATGTGTATTGTTGCTTAATCGTATGATGGCAGATGTCACTAAGGGCATGTATCACTTTTACTATCTTAAGTCTTTATGTAGTACGTATTGTAGGTTTGGTTTCACCAGGTGTAAGGGATCTAAATTGAATAAGTAATATAAATTCCACCGTAGTGATTAGAAAAAGCAGAAAGCAAAATTAATTTTCTTGTCTTGCACTGGTTGGTAAATGTCATACTTTTTTTTCTGGTGTTTTTATCTTGTCAACACTTTCCATTCTGTAGTTATTGTTGTTTTTGTCTTCAGTTTGGATCTCATTATTATAGCTATATATTACATTTTCTGTTGGGTCAAATAACCATGCATGTTCACAACTATGAACAGTAATGTCAGAAGTTCATTCACAATAACAGATTTTACTTCCATTATGTACAGTATTTTCATTTTGGGTATGTATTGGGTATTCTATTTTAGGTTTTATGCTATTGAAAGCACCATCATACCTTATAGAGACTAATAGTTATGGAGTGAAAAATCTTAATAATAAAACATTATACAGAAATGTACTGATGCAAATGGCGTCTAAGACCTTGCTTAACAAACTTTGAAGGCTAAATTACTGCACATCTGAAAAGGAATGTAATTAATAATGAGATGCAAGTAATTTGCAAATCATACAGCATGTAGTCAATAGCAATGTAGCAACTCAAAAGAGGATAGCATAAAAGTATATGATATGTATAGCTAAAAATAGTATACATACCTACATACTTGAATGGAAAAATGTAAAATGCTTGCTGAACATCAGTGGTCTAGTAATCCATGTATCACCTTTTAAATGATTCACATCAAATATCATCCTAGAGACCAAGTAATCTCAGTTTTGGGAAAATGGAGAAAGTAAAGTGTTTCAGCTTTAGAGTAGAATTCTGCCACCATGCTTAATAATCTTTCAGAACTGTATGTCTGAATCCACAGTCAGTGTTTCTGCGTGGATCCCAAACCAAGGACATTTAATGTAGCTCACTGAACTATACCTGAAATAATTTAAATCAGAATGACAAATTGCACAGTCTTAACATCTGCACTGCTTCACCTTAGGCAAAGATAAACCTCAATGCCTGTGGCAATCACAAATAATTGTTGTTGCATTTATTAAGAGCCATCCCATAGAGTTCAGCTCAGTATTTCATACAGCTTGCTTAAGCAATTTGTGAATTAAGCAAAATTATCCAACTGAGCATTCTTAAGATAAACTGTATGACACTACTACTGCCAAATAGTATACATTTCAGAAAGACACTGAACCTTACTTTTCATCCAATATATAGCATATCAAACGTTAAGGGAATTGATTTCTGAGTCAAGATTTTCTAAATGTTACATTTTGAATTCCCCTCCATAGATTAAATCCAAGACAGTTCCGTGATTATTAATATAGTACATATGTTCTTGATCTTAAAGTCTGCATTTCTCGCATATCCCTGGATGAAAAGCTAGCCATTAAAGAACAATTTACATATTTAATTACATTCATTGTGTTATTCAGAATAAGAGAGTTAACAATGAAGTACATGGTTGTCGGTGAGAATGGAGATATTTATTGTGAAAAATCAATATACCTGATTGACTCTGCATATTGGTAGCACTAAATATACAGTATGTATAGATATCATCATCCATTGATCGATCTTTAGACGTAGAGGGTAAACTTTTTGCAGCCCATTTTGAGTTGGAATCAGTTTTCACTTAAACCATAAATGTAAATTGCACCTGACAAAATGATAATGTTTGAGCTCTTCATGGGTTACACATGTTATCATCACCATCAGGTCACATTTACTCTAACATGCCCATTTACTTGGGCATGCTTACAGAGAAATCTGACAGTACTCACCTAAAGTTACAAGTTTTAAAGTTTCATCCTTACCCTGCACAAGTCTTCAGATGATTATTTGATTATTTTCTGACATTATTTAACTGATTTCTTCCTGTTTCAGGAATTCGTTATAAGAATTAAAAATTCTATGAATAAAAAAAAATGCAGGGACTGCGTACCATAAAAAAACCCCTCTGCTTACAATCAAAGATCTGCCCTTTTATTCATACAGTAAGCAGCCACAAGCATCCTAAGCACAAGATGCCACTGTATGTTCTTTTGGCTATAAATGCAAGTTGTGCTCATAAAGCATTTTCTGAATGAAAAGATGTATTTTAGGCAGTAAAGCATACTTTATGTCCAATGCACCATGAGCTCCTTTCACTATAAACGTTTGCATTATATTCTTCTCTGATGACCCTTATGCTTAACTTTATCCATACAAGATCTAGTTTCCTCAGTAATCACTGCTAGATTTATGTTTTTTAAGAAATCTTTCAAATCTAATTTCTCTGCTTGCAAACAGAAACAATGCACTCAAGAGAGGGGGAGGCAGTCTCTGTCCAGGCCCACTCCTATCTAGCCGGCAGAGTAATAGGCTATGGTAACTAGGGTCTCTAGGTGTCCCTAACGCTGTCCCAGAGTCTAATGTGCAGGCACAGGTCTCCGAGAAAATGGCATGGCGGTCATTTTACCAGTGATTTTCCTACTGCGCATTCACGAAACACCGGGAAATGCATTTTTCCAGTGGTTTCTGCAGCACTGCTGCCGGTGCAGGACACTGGAGGGTAAGTGTTGAAAAAAATGCGTTTGTGATGTGGACATCTATGATCCCCGGGGTCCCGTGTGCTCCACACGCACTACACCCATTATAGATATGTCAGTGAATGCACTGCATTGATACGCATGTTTTGGACTTAGGGGGTCATTCAGAGTTGATCGCTCGCTAGCAGTTTTTAGCAGTCGTGCAAATGCTATGCCGCCACCCACTGGGAGTGTATTTTAGCTTAGCAGAAGTGTCAACGGTTGTATCGCAGAGCGGCTACAAAAAAATTTAGTGTAGTTTCAGAGTAGCTCAAAACCTACTCAGCGCTTGCGATCACTTCAGACTATTCTGTTCCGGATTTGACGTCACAAACCTGCCCAGCGTTCGCCCAGCCACGCCTGCGTTTTTCCTGGCATGCCTGCGTTTTTCCACACACTCCCTGAAAACGGTCAGTTGCCACCCAGAAACGCCCACTTCATGTCAATCACTCTGCGGCAAGCAGTGCGACTGAAATGCATCGCTAGACCCTGTGTAAAACTGCATTGTTCGTTGTGCCCGTACGTTGCGCGTGCGCATTGCACCTCATACGCATGCACAGAACTGCCGTTTTTTAGCCTGATCGCTGCACTGCGAACAAATGCAGCTAGCGATCAACTCGGAATGACCCCCTAAAGCTTGTTACATTGCAGGTAGTGGACAGTTTGAATAACCAATTGCTAAGCATGTTTAAATGTGTCTGCAACAAATAACTAATATTTGATCATCTGCAATGGATTCAGTTAATTTTAGTAGAATTGTAGGGCAAAATATTCTTCCATGCTATATTGAGAGCTGGAAATATTTTCTTGCATTTTTCCAACAGTGATTGGAAACGCAACTGCCTGTGCCCTCTGACACAGAACATTCATCTGTGCTCAAGCAAAGGTGATCACTACATCTTAAGAATGAAACAATGTTCCTTGCTGTCCCAAAATATATAATTGGGAATTCTCAAAATATTTGCATTACAGGCAAGACTTCCAGCAATTTCACAGAGATTTTCTAAACTATGAGTAACACACACCTTAGTATTGTTGCCTTGACAAGAAATTCCCAGGTTAAATGTGCTGTTCCTTTTTCTTTTTCTCATGGACTAGATTTGGCGTAACCAATTGTTATGACTGTTGCTGTTATTTATACTAAACCTACCCTCAGCATTGCCCACTGCCACATGGTCTAGAAAGAGGAAATTACATGACCTCTAATGTCTCTTTTCAATTTTCATACTCATTTTAGCACATTCACAAAATGTGCATTCATCTGGTAGCTGAGCATAGGTACTTACATTATCCTCCATAATCTCATATAGATTTCATTGAGAAATAAATCTGCCATAGTTGTTAAAAATACTCAAAAATGTAATTGTTTTAGAAAGTCATAATTACTGACTTAAATGCTTCATTAAGATAATTGCGCTGCCTAATTACCTAGTGATATTCAAACATTTAACAAGTAATTAATGTACCTCTTTGAGTATAAACGTATGTACTATGGCTAGACTAGTTACCATATTTCTGAAAGGCTGTAACTCAGATTTTATGCTCTCAAGTGGACAAACTTATTGGTCCTATTTGTATATGGCTTTGTCCTTAAAGATCCATAACAGGTGATAAATTCATCTTGTCTATTACTACAGGTACTTTGCATGAAAATGTAATCCATCAGTGCAAATGGGACAGATGTATTATCCTGGAGAAGGCATAAGGAAGTGATAAACCAGTGATAGGTGCAAGGTGATAAAAGCACCAGCCAATCACCTCCTAACTGTTAATTTACATATTGGCTCTGATTGGCTGGTGAGTTTATCACCTTGCGCTTATCACTGGTTTATCACTTCCTTAAACCTTCTCCAGGTTAATACACCTGCCCCACAGTTACCAAAGTCTCACAAAGTTCGTTGGGGTGAGATGTATGAAGCAGTGAAAAGAGTGGAGAAGTGGACCTGTGGAAAAGTTCAATCAGCTCTGAATTAACATTTTTCAAGTGCATTCTATAAAAGTATACATAGCAGCTGATTGGTTGCTATGGGTAACTTTTCAACTGACTCACTGCTACACTCTTTTCACTGCTTCATATATCTACCCCTCAGTTCCCTGTAACCCTCCATCACATTAGGAATATTGATTAAACAAAAAAACATTGATTAAAAAAGACAAAAAAGATACATTGAAAAATAACACACTAGTTTGCTCAGTGTAAAAGAGAGGTCCTGCACCTAGGGGCAGTAGTGGCTGAGAGATGGGCAGGTCAATGCCTACCTCTAGGTCAGTATAGAATACCTAGGCTGCATGGAGCACTTAGATGAGATAAAGCCCTTAAATGAGATGAGTATATTCTATTCCAGTCCCATTTCAAAACATGTATGATCAGGAAATAAAAACCAGTTACATGTATAAACTTAATTGTAAACAACACTGATGAATAAGGTTTGGTCTTGATCGTTATTTGCATGTGATTTGGGAGTTCTCCCTGGGATCCACACTGCTAACCGATAACAGCCATCTTATCACATTATTTCAGAACTGGGAGCAGGTTACATGATAGAGAATTGTACCATATAGGGCATTCATTTGACCAACATGGTAGATGTGCAGTGAATGTGGCACTTTATTGAGCAGTGGCAGCACCTGTGCAATCATACTATATACCCTGATGTGCTTCACACCTACTCGCTTATCATATGTCATTCCCTCCCTGCAGCTTCTGTACGGTTTTTAAGGCTCATTACATGAGCCTTTATCAAGTAATGAGAATCACTGGAAGGGAATAACAATAAAACATCTTTTCTCTTACGTCCTTGGGGATACTGGGAATCCAGTTAGTACCATGGGGTATAGACGGATCCACTAGGAGCCTTGGGCACTTTAAGAATTTGATAGTGTGCGCTCTACCCTCCCTCTATGCCCCTCCTTCTAGACTCAGTTTAGAAAATGTGCCCGGAGGAGTTGGTCATGTTGCTGGAAGCTCCTGAAGAGTTTTCTGCATTTATTTTATCTGTTTGTTATTTTCAGGCAGGACTGGATGGCACCAGCCTGCCTGCTTCGTGGGGCTAAGGGGGGGAATGGCCCAACCTCTTGAAGGGTTAATGGTCCCCTTCCCCGCTGACAGGACACTGAGCTCCTGAGGGAACTATTCGCAAGACCCACCACGGCGAGCATACATTCCCACAGCACACCGCCAACTCTAACAGAGCCAGAAGAAGAGTGGTGAGTACTAAGCTGGCGTCCCTGTTAGCGGGTCGCCGGACATTATGGCAGCATGAGGATACAGAGATGCACGGCTTCTACATGGGGCGGCTGGGTCTCCAGACTCAGTACACAGTGCAGACGCACAGCTTCTGAGGGGGCGAATTGAGTCTCAGTATACTATATGTGTACACAGTACCCAGACTGGCATTACAGACTTAAAAGGGGGCTGACTCCATTTTAGGCACAAAATTACCTCAGCCAGTATAAAAAAGAGCGGGAAGACCGGGTGCCATTGAAGCGGCGGGGCTTCACTATGAGCAGATCCAACAGCTCACCAGCGCCGTTTTCCCTCTGCAGTGGACACAAATGCTGACTGACATGGACGCGCGATTATTAGTGTACTGAGTCCCTAATCTAGGTACTTAGTGTGTGACCTGGCTAAGCTTGGCATTAGCGGTAAGGGCGCTGTGTGCTGGCTCCATACTATCTCTGTGTCTCCCTGGAAGGGCTCTTTGTGGGTTAATTGTGCATTTAACCTTTTCCTGTCTGTGTGTGCTGTCACTGTCACAGTATGTCAGGCAAAGAGTGTGTTTCATGTAAGGCACAGTGTTCCTCTTCTCCAAGGGGTTCACTACTGTGTACTCAGTGTAGTGTACCCTCCCAGGTTAGCGGGGCGGAGCCAGCTTGGCTGGACTCCATTAAGGGAATGATTTCCAATATACTAAATTGTCCCGCAATGAGAAAGAGATGCAATACTTAAGACAATCGATGACTGAGTTTATGAAAAGAGACTCAGTACCCAAACCAGCATCTCAGTCTCCTGCCATTTGTCCGCAAAAACTTACTTTGGCCCATATCCTGCAGTCTGATTCTGATGATGAATGGTCAGACATGGAAGAGGGCGAGGTGGACTCAGATGTAGTGAGGCTACTCTGTCACAGGGAATAGAGGCTATCAGAGAGGTTCTGTATATCCCTGATATGGTGACAGAGGAAACTGAGGAATCTTATTTTAAAATAAAAAAGAAATGCTCAGCCACTTTTCTTGTAAATAAATACCCTATTTGAAGAATCATGGGTTAATTTTGATAGAAAATTTCAAATCCCTAAAAGGTTGCTATCATCTTTTCCTTTTCCACCTGAGGATAGGAAAAAATGGGAAAATCCACCGATAGTGAATGCATCAGTATCCAGGCTGTCACGAAAAAATTGTATTGCCTGTTCCGGGTGCAACCTCCCTAAAAGACACGGATGATCGTTGAATTGAGACTACACACAAATCCTTGTATACAGCTGCTGGGGTGGCCCAGAGACCCACTATAGCATGTGGGTGGATTACTAAGGCCATTACCAAATGGTCTGGTAACCTAATTGAGGGGTTAGATACTTTGCCTCAGGGGGAGATTATTTTACTCTTGAAACATATACAGTACTCTGCGAACTTTATGGTGCAAGCCATAAAAGAAATAGGCTTGCTTAATGCATCCACCACTGCTATGGCAGTATCAGCACACAGAGACTTATGGCTACACCAGTGGACTGCTGACGCGGACTCCAGGAAAGGAGTGGAAGGCCTACTCTTCACAGGAGAGGCCTTATTTGGAGATGAACTAGACAAATGGATCTCCAAAGCTACTGCAAGTAAGTCCACATATCTTCTTTCTGCAGCTTCCCCAGCACGGAAGGCTTACTCAGGACCTAATCTACAGTCCTTTCGGACTGCCAGGTTTAAGGGAAAAACCAGAGGTTCTTCTACAGCCACCAGAGGCGCTAGAGGTAAACCACGCAAATCAGCAACTGCTGGTTTTCAGGAACAGAGCTCAAGCTCTGCTACCTCAAAGCCTTCAGCATGACAGTGTACCACGAAGCCTGGAAGACTGGTAGGTGGGTGCCCAACTAAAATTTTTCAATCCTATCTGGACACATTCGTGCCAGGATCCCTGGGTCATAGATCTTATTTCCCGGGGCTACAGACTGGAGTTTCAGGATCTCCCACCTCACAGATTCTTCAAGTCAGGCTTACCAGTTTCTCAAGAGGCAAGTATAACATTACAGGACACCATTCAAAAACTGGTACAGACTCAGGTCATTGTTCCAGTTCCACCTCATCTGCAAAACAAGGGGTATTATTCCAATTTGTTTGTAGTACCGAAACCGGACGGTTCGGTAAGATCGATTTTGAACCTCAAGTCATTGAACCCATACTTACGAGTGTTCAAATTCAAGATGGAGTCGTTGAGAGCGGTGATCTCAGGTCTGGAGGAGGGGGAATTCCTAGTGTCTCTTGATATCAAGGATGCGTACCTTCACATTCCGATCTGGCCACTTCATCAGGCTTATCTACAGTTTGCACTGCAGGACTCACTACCAGTTCCAGGCCCTGCCATTTGGTCTCTCCACGGCACCGAGGGTGTTCACCAAGGTGATGGCAGAGATGATGTTTATACTCTGCAAACAGGGAGTGAACATAATTCTGTACCTGGATGATCTTCTGATAAAGGCACCGTCCAGGGAGCAGTTGTTGGACAGCATTGGCCTCTCAACCAGCCTACTCCTGGAACATGGGTGGATTCTGAACTTAACAAAATCTCACCTGGAACCGATTCAGATGCTTCCTTTCCTGGGAATGATACTGGACACAGAGTCTCAGAGAATGTTTCTTCCCTTGGAGACGGCTCTAGTAATCAAGTCGATGGATCGGGCTGTCATGAAGCCAACCCAGATCTTGGTGCATCTGTGCATTTGCCTTCTGGGGAAAATGGTGGCCTCTTACGAGGAGCTTCAGTACAGAAGGTTTCATGCGAGGCCCTTCCAGCTGGATCTGTTGGACAAATGGTCCGGATCGCATCTTCTCATGCACCAGAAGATCTGGCTGTCGCCAAGAGACAGAATCTCTATTTTGTGGTGGCTATAGACTTCTTACCTCGTCGAGGGTCAGAGGTTTGGGATTCAGAATTGGATTCTGCTAACCACAGATGCAAGACTCAGAGGTTGGGGGTCAGTCACCCTGGTGGTGCAGTTTCAAGGAAGATAGACAAGTCAGGAAGTCGTCCTTGCAATAAACATCTTGGATCTCAGGGCAATTTACAACGCCCTTCTGCAGGCCTCATCTCTACTTAAGAATCAGGCCATTCAAGTCCAGTCAGACAATGTAAAGGTGGTAACGTACATAAACCGACAGAGCGGAACAAAAAGCAGAGCAGAAATGTCAGAGGTGTCAAGAATTCTCCTCTGGGTGGAAAAACATGCCGTGGCGTTGTCGGCAGTCTTCATTCCGGGAGTAGACAACTGGGAAACAGACTTCCTCAGCAGTCTGAACATTACCACCGTATATGGAAGAAGTATGACTCTTGGTGTGAGAGCAAACAATATTCTATGGTTGAATTTCATCGGGGACGTCTCCTGCTTTTTCTGCAGTCGGGAGTGGATGTGGGCCTATGCCTAGGTTCCATTAAAGTCCAGATTTTGGCCTTGTCTATTTACTTTCAGAAACAATTGGCTTCTCTCCCTGAGGTCTAGACGGTCTTGAAAGTTGTTCTGCACATCCAACCTCCCTTTGTGCCTCCCACGGCACCTTGGGATCTCAATTTGGTGCTGAAGTTCCTCCAATCAGACTAGTTTGAACCGTTACAGGAGGTTGACGTAAAGTACCTTGTGTGGAAGACCGTCACACTGTTGGCCTTGGCTTCATCTAGACATGTGTCGAAGCTAGGGGCGTTATCTAACAAGAGTCCCTACTTAATTTTCCATGAGTACAGAGCTGAACTCGTCAGCAGGATTAGGCTGCTATCCAGCATGCTTATTCCATGGCAGGCTTTCCGGTTCCAAAATCTGTACATGCCCACTCTACTAGGTCGGTGTGTTCTTGTTTAGCAGCTGCCCGGGGTGTCTCAGCTTTACAAATCTGCCGAGCAGCTACTTGGTCAGTCGAACACGTTTGCAAAATTTTACAAGTTCAATACTTTGGCCTCTGAGGACCTTCAGTTTGGTCAATCAGTTCTGCAGGAATCTCAGCACTCTCCCACCCGGTTTGGGAGCTTTGGTACTTCCCCATGGTACTAAATGGATTGCCAGTATCCCCTAGGATGTAAGAGAAAATAGAATTTTAATTTCCTACCGGTAAATCCTTTTCTCGTAGTCCATAGGGGATATTGGGCGCCCGCCCGGTGCTTCGTTCTTCCTGCACTGTTACTTAGTTACGTATTCTGCTTTATTCAGCTGTTGCTGTTCATATTTCAAGTTTGGTTAGCATGGCTTTCCTATTGTTCTGTGTGTGCTGGTTTGGAATTTCAACACTTTCCTTATCTATCCTTCTCTCAAAGTATGCCCGTCTCCTCGGGCATAGTTTCCTAGACTGAGTCTGGTAGTAGGGGCATAGAGGGAGGAGCCAGCGCACACTATCAAATTCTTAAAGTGCCCAAGGCTCCTAATGAACGCGTTTATACCCCATGGTACTAAATGGATTCCCAGTATCCCCTATGGACTATGAGAAAAGAATTTACCGGTAGATAATTAAAATCATATTTTATTTATTTTTGCAAGCCAGGCCACTCATTTGATCCAGTTATACGTGCAACTTCATTCAAATTAATGTGTTATATTGTAACTTATTGCATAATTCATTGTCCTTATTATTGTAGCATGTGACATTATGTACAGTAAATAGTTGTGATGTATAGTCACTGTTTAGCATTGCTAATGGAACACACTATGGAAGTCATCCATTGCACCTGTCCTTTCTGACATACTTTAAATGTGTTTTTCTAATGTTTTGATAGTACAAACAACCTTTTAATTCCATGTCTTGTCTGTTAAGAGTCATTTCAATTTTTCTTTCTGTCTTTTGGCTTTCAATATTTCCTACTCTTCTTAGTTTGGGTCATAGCTATTGCTGTATCTTTTCCTTTTACATTGTTCCAGTCCCCTGTTGTTGCACTTTCAGATCATTCAAGTTCCTTGTCACTCCTCTTGACAAAAGGATCATTCCAGTCCCCTGTCATTCCACTTTGAGATTGTTCCAGTGCCTACAACGGTGAGCTTATTATGCTTTAATGTGATTATGGGATAGGAGGGAATTAATGGTAGTAGCAAATGAATAGGGGCTTTATAATATATTATATTGCATGTGCAGAAAATACAATATTGTTTGAGTATTAAAATAAAGAGATCCCAACTGCTTCTTTGGTATAACACAAAAAAAAAAACATGTAAATGTTATATAGTCAATGTTATAGATCACTCTAGTGGAAGCATGAGTGGTGCTAAACTGGATAGGTATTTGTCTGATTTTCTTTGAATTTGATCCTAGTTGTACATGGTATATGAATGACTTGTATAATAAAACATAGATGTTCAATAACTTTTTTCTGGGATTTATATGAAATTATTGTTAAAATAAGAAAGTATTGGGACTGATTAAGCGCCATGAAGTTAAGAATAAAATCACATGATGTTTCTCTCTATGGAGACAAATGGCACAATCACTATTTAAGATGTATAAGGTAAATGTAATAGTCTGCGATTTGCAGGCAGCTGTTATTATTGGGCAATGTTGCCATTAGATTTATAGCACCAATCATTTTAAATGCAAAAACACATTGGATTTGCCTTTTAAATTATTGGCAATTGACATTTTAGTGCCTAAATCAGTGAAAACTCGGTTACCTGCAACTTGCAGGCTACTATATTTTCCCCTAAAACTTTTTAGTTATTTAGGGGGTTATCATGTTAGCCCCAATGCCGGCGCACTCTTCACCCAATGCTGGCACTTATCAGGTATTATCTGCGATAAGCAGCCCTTCAGAGCCACAATAACAATTGGGTCTGGGAACGTAGCCCAGATCCAATGTGTTGTCGCTCATAAACGGGAATTTTTCAGACAGAAAAAAAAAATGGATTTAATAGGATAGCCTAATACCATTGGGCTAAAATCCCCAAAAAATCCACTTTTTTTTCAGCTGAAAAATTAATGGGTCTAATAGGATAATCCCCTTAGTGTAATATATCATGACTGGGTTTAAGTACTAAAAAAGGACAAATAACATGAAGGCTAGAACATAGATGACAAACAGCTTAAAACATTAGATGCCTGAGACAGCAGGTTATACATAGACTGAATGTAAGGGCAAGAGTGCACACTACAAAAAAGAACAAACCATATATGATGATAGCCCACGTTTTAGATACTTAAGTCACACTGTAAAAATAAAATTTGGGACTAAATGAAGGAGACAAGACTAAAGGTGGGCGAGAGTTACAAAGGTTTAAAAGGTAATCTAAAGAAGTATTTCAGTTCAGAATGTACTTATGTAAAGGGACCTCAGTTAAGTAGAAAGAATATTGAAACAAAGGAGGCAGATGTGACCTCATTAATAGGGGGTCCGGATAGAACTCTGAACACTGCAAGTTGACATGCCAGACAGACCAGATGTGATACATCCTAGAATACTAAAAGATGTTAAAGGAGTGCTAGTTGCATCATTAAAGTAATAATTCAACCAATCATTATAAACAGGAGTCATCCCAGTGAACTCCTCAGAAAGTGTAGTCCCACTTCACAAAAGTGGAAATAGAGAAAAGGATGGCAAATACAGACCAGTGAGCCTGACAGCATTAGCAGGAAATTAATGGTAACACTGCTGAAATAATTATAGAATTCAAGCAGGATAGATGTACTGTAGGATGTAAATCCAAATATATCTTATTTATGTATTTAATATTTTGACTGGATGACTAATGGAGTAAAATATGGCTGAACCATAACTGTAGCTTGTCCAAGTTTGATAACTATTGTACATTGGTGTATTTGCAACTGGATTTAAAGTATGTTGAGTGGACACAACATTAACAGTTGTAGCTATGGGCATACATTTAGAGGGACAGGTTACCACAAGGATCTGTACTTGCACCAGTCCTATTTAATATTTTTATTGATTACATTACTGCTGGTCTTAAAGAGAAAGAAAGAAAGAAAGAAAGAAAGAAAGAAAGAAAGAAAGAAAGAAAGAAAGAAAGAAAGAAAGAAAGAAAGAAAGAAAGAAAGAAAGAACAATTATTTTCACAAATAGGTTAATACATAAACACAAATACAGTCAATTAAAAATACTGACAAACAGCAACAATATAAATGGTGCTCAATACAGTGACACTGCAATCCTCAAATAGAAAAGATACAAGATAATATAGGTAAGAGAGCTGAGAGTATGTTGGCTAAGTCACAGGTAACATAAATCAATACAAATGTAAAATGTATCATTAACTGGCAATATTTCCATCATAAACACACACTTATACATAAAACACACAAAATTCAATAAAATTAAGGCGTCAGAAAACTATACCTATGAAAAGAAAACATCAGCATATAAACAGCTGAACGAAAAGAGTCAGGGGTGTAAAACTGATTATCAAAAAATTTAAACTAAACAAAATATGAGGTTAAATCCAGATTAAAGCTCTATAGTTCCCCAGACAAATAAATGTTACCCCATATACGGTTCTCCAAATAATAGAGAGCTCAATCTCAATTGAGACACAAATGTAATTACAGTAGAGCCAGTGGGTAGATGGCATGAATTTATTTCAATTGGAAATTTATGTAACTGAGAACATCCTCTTCTTGTACAGTATCTTCTTATTTTAATTGAGACAGATCTCTTGTCTATCTGGACAACTGTATATGGAGTAATGCTTATTTGGTTGGGAATCAAAGAGGGAGTACTGATTTTTGTTTTGGATTTAACCCTAGATTTCCACTGACAGTGGTACTGTCTTCCATATGGTTTTATTTCTTTGTTTTCAATTTGGACTGTTCTGTAGTTTACATCTTTTGATAATCAGTCTTACAGTACTTCTGACATCTTATATGAGACTGTATTGACATTTACTTCTTGTTTCTTTTCATACACATCATTCTGGTACCTTGATTAGTTATGATTTTATTGGATATAGTATCTGTTATGTTATTGATTGAATGTATTTTCTCAGCATGCTTACACATTGTCTTGGTATTGAAGGGGACCATTTTGCAAATGAAACATAGATATGTAAAAAGATAGACACATCAAGATGTAGATAAAAAAAATCAAAGGCACAAAAATAGTAAATACTGAGGAGGAAAGAGACCTATGAGTAAATTTTTCAGGTGACCTACAGGTGGGCAAAAAAACAAAGTTGCAGAAATAAAGAGGTGGTGATTTATTTTTACATTATAGGCAGTGCAAGGCTATCAGATTTTGTCCTGGGGTCAAAACAAAGAGACAAGCTAGTCATGTGCAGGCAACAGAAACAGGAACTTTGATGACAGTGCAGATGTTTAGTTTAATGTTGGTGTTATAAGTTTTACAGTATAACATATAAAAAATGTTACGCCATAGAGATATAATTAAATACAACATCTACCTACCATCTGAGTAGTATTCAGTGTCCTTTTGAATGCCTCACAATACAGAGAAATTCCTTATATACATTGCACAATAAGTTTCCTTGTAAGCACCACATTTTGCAGAGTGTATTCTTAGCAATACCATGCAATACGGTGAGCATTCTTGTCAAGGCAAAACAGTACAGTTAGCATCAGTGTCAATGCCGCACATTGTCAGACTGTATCATCAGGGGCCCACTGGAGGAATTAAATTAGGGGGCCATGATATAGTCTGTGCCATGAGTGGGAGTATGGTAACCCACCAGTGAGGTTATATATTTGATCTAATGACTGTATATTGCAGTAGATGCATAACTGGCCATAGATGAAGTCATGGGGTGGGTGTGTTTTTTGTGACTATATGGATTATATGAGATACTAAGATTAAACTAGAGATTAATACACGTATGCTACAAAGCAGCACAAATGTGTCACCTTTTATGATAGTCGGCCATATTCTATATGTGGTGCTGAAATGTTGACCATGTGCACCCATTTATTCTGCTGCTAACTTCTTTGCAATTATCATGATTATATTAGCCCCTAAGTGAATTATTTCTCATTATTGCATACAGAGTTCTCATTAACCTGCCAGGGATCAAGAAAAATACATACTATGGGGTTTCATGTATCAGTCAGTGAATAGGGGCAGGGCGGGTTTTGCCTGCTAAAAAACGGGCAGGGCGCGGCGCCCTGCTAAAACAGCCTAGAGTGAACACTAGTTCATAGCAACAACTCTCATAGTGAGCAGGAACATAATTGCCAACTTCCTTGCAGTCAAGACAAACACACCAGCTCTCTGGTCAAGTCAGGACTGTTCTGCATAAACTGGGACAATTGAGAGGTATACTGTAGAGTAGGGAAAGGTAAAGAGGTCTTAGAAGAGAGGTTCTCAAAGACGGTACTCAAGGCACCCCAATGGTCCAGGTTTTCAGTAATTCCATGCTTGGCCACATGTGACATATTAGAACCTCAGTCAATTTGATTTAACCATCTGTGATGACCCATGTGTATGTGTATATATATATATATATATATATATACATGGCTCATCACAGATGGTAATTTATATATATATATATATATATATATATATAAAATATGGACCGTTGGGGTGACTTGAGGACTGTGTTTGAGAACCTCAGTTGTGGACTATGGGGCTAATTCAGATCTGATCACTTCTGTGCATTTTTGCACAGCGGGCGATTAGGTCTGAAATATGCATGCGCCACAGTGCGCATGATCATGCCAGAGATTCTATCGGCATCTCAGCCCAGCGATCGCCTCTGCCTGATTGACAGGCAGAGGTATTCGCTGGGCGGGAGGTGGCGAGCCAGCGGCGCTTGGCCACCGTTTAGGGGTTGCAGTTTGGGCGATGCAGGTGTGCCCGGACCGTGCGGGGGCGGGCTGCGGTGGCTGTGTGACGTCACATGCAGCCGCTGCGACCTGGGGGTGACGCTCGGAAGGTTGCTTGGCAACCAGTCCGACACGTCACTTCCGCCCAGGTGCTCATTGGCGGCTGGCGGATATGGGACGGCCCCGGGGCGGTTGCTAGGCAACTGCTACGAGATGCGAGGTCCGCCCGTGATGTTCGTCCATCCATGCCCGTTTAATATGGGGCGGAAAACGAAAGGCTCCTCAACTCCATGGTAATGTGTTTAACATTGGAGATATTGATAGACATATGAGATGTTTGCACTAGCATTTACATGTATTGTTGCTATGGTTGTTCTTATATACAGTGATGAATACAATGGGCTAACTCCGCCCATATGATGACGCAATTTTGGCGCGTTTTTTGAATGGTGGGTATATAGGGAGCCGGTGAGGCATGGTCAGTTAGGCTGCTGGTATTCTAACTGTGATGTGACAGCTCTTTGATGTTCTTTGTGTCCCCTGATGACGGTCTGGATATGACCGAAAACGTTTGGGCTTTATATAATCATATTGGACTGCAGTAAACAGTCATGCTGTGATGTCTGGAGAATAAAATTTTGTTTTGATATTCAAATCAATGAAAAGACTGGTGAGTGCTCCATTTGTCTTTTTCTATATATATATATATATATATATATATATATATATATAAAATATGGACCGTTGGGGTGACTTGAGGACTGTGTTTGAGAACCTCAGTTGTGGACTATGGGGCTAATTCAGATCTGATCACTTCTGTGCATTTTTGCACAGCGGGCGATCAGGTCTGAAATATGCATGCGCCACAGTGCGCATGATCATGCCAGAGATTCTATCGGCATCTCAGCCCAGCGATCGCCTCTGCCTGATTGACAGGCAGAGGTATTCGCTGGGCGGGAGGTGGCGAGCCAGCGGCACTTGGCCACCGTTTAGGGGTTGCAGTTTGGGCAATGCAGGTGTGCCCGGACCGTGCGGGGGCGGGCTGCGGTGGCTGTGTGACGTCACATGCAGCCGCTGCGACCTGGGATGTGACAGCTCACTGACAGTGCACAGGGCCTGCGCAGGTAGGAAGCTACTTGTCAAGTACAAATCATCGCCGCTGTGCAATGCTTTTGTACTTGTGTGGGGGGGTAGGGCCTGACATGCGGGGTGGACTAGCCCTGTGCTGGGCATCCCCCCGCATGTCGGAGTAAATGATCATCGATATTCTAAATTTAGCACATCTGCAATCAACTCTGAATTACCCCCTATGTTAGTTGCTTTTTTCTCCAAAAGCTGGACACATATATTGTATTGTGCATGAGATACAGTAACTTGTGTTGCAATTCTGTTTCGGAATGGAATAGATAACAATCACCATATACATCAACGATGGGATGTATCATTATCATATTTTACCAAAGATGTTTTCTTATAGTCATGTACTGTACAACTAGTTTATAGAACCAAAAACATAAATTAGGACTTTGTATAGTTTATGTACTCACATTTAGTTTCGGAACATCACTCTGCAAATAAAGCCTAACAAATCAGTAACAAATGTCAGCCATACATGCCTTCATTTAGTGCCGTATGTCTGCAGTTATAACTACTTTAGAATTGTTACAAAAAACACTAGCCTTATTCTGCATTTATTTAAGATTTTCACATAACGCTATATGTTGCAATTATTGGAAATCTAAACTTTGTGAAATGTTTTCATATTGTAGCCAGATATTTATGAGGTGTAATTTTATACTGCATAATGTAGGACTTCAATCCCAGGATTTAAGTAAATACCTTTGCATCTGACATCATGGGAACAACATTTCCTGGATATCCATGTTATGGCTATATTCTTTATTTTTCTAAATCTAGTAGTAAATCTGACAAACTTTTCATTTTAGTGAGTTTTCTGATGTTTTCTTTTTTCTGCCTGAGGCTAGGTCAGAATTGTCTGAATCCATTTACCTTGTGATCCCTAACAGCTGTCAGATTGAAATAATATTTTAAAAAGTTTACATTGTTTGATTTAAAACCCAGTCATACAGGAAAAAGGCATGTGCCTAGGATTATAGAAGTGTGACTACATACATTATCATCATGCATATTCTTAAAAGCTCCTTTGTTTTTTATTCCCTTTCCTCTATAACTGAGGAATTCTTATTGCAAGATCATATATTGTCTTACAGGGTTATTTAATAATGTAGTATATATATATATATATAGATATTGACTGCTAACCCACATCTTACACCTCTGGACCTAATATACACAGACCATGCAAAACAATATAAATCTGTTTAGAATTAATCTCCTCATTGCTAAACGTAAAATAACAGTTGCAAAAGATCTGCAGCTTTTCTACCATTTTCCATAGAACAATGACTCTTTCAAAAATAAACGTTCCTTACACTCCTTTAAGTATAACTTTTTTTAAAGATATAACTGCCATGGGTACCCTCATGGTTCTAATGTATGCATATGATTTTGTAAGTATTGTGCTTTAGATTTTTTTGTATATGCGTGTTATGGAGGTGTAATTACAGTATTTATTTACTCATTTAATTGTTGCTGGTAATGTCTAGAATTCTCCTGAAATTGTGTCATCTATATACAGTATGTATATTTCACTGGTCTTTACAGAGAATATTCAGTCCTTCACATAAGTCTATGCTCCAGTGAAGCTTACAATCTACAGTATATTCCACACCTGAATGGACCACACAGAGGTTCATTTTGTCATACTGTAAGCCATTTAACCTACCAGTATGTCTTGGACGTATAGGAGAAAAAGTTTTTGCTCTGCATCAGCTGTGAATAACTTGTTTGTATTTTTTTACTCTTAGCCAAGAATTTACCATTGTTTTTTCAAGGATTGATATGGATTTCTTTTGGTACTATAGTCAAATAAATAACATGGCTATTATGCAAAAAGTTTGAGAAAACACATTGTGATTTTCCCGTTTGCTACTTTCTAAAGAAATAATAATAAAAATGTAAAACAAAATGTTTATGTGCACGCTTTGTGATACAATAAATTACATATGATGCAAAATGAATGTGTGCCTGTAGGTTTTACACGTTATTAGTTTTTTCAAGTTTATATATATATATATATATATATATATACACACAAAGTCATAAGTAGACTTCTTGGTGTCCTCTGCCAGAAACACAATTGCCCCACCTCATTTTTCAAATAAGGACATAAGGTCCATGCCCTCGTGGGTAAGGGTCATGACAAACCTTATCCCAGAGAAAGCCCATGCTATGATGCCCCTTTGCACATATTATTTATTTATATATATATATATATATATATATATAAACATACACACATTTATTATGCCCACATTTATAAAACACTGCAAGAAAATGTATTTTGACACAAATCCTCTCTATACCACATTTAGACACTTAACTTGAGAGCTCTTATTTATTCAATTACAATACTCTTTATTAAATACTGCAACACATTATAATACTGTATTTGCCATACCTACCTAAGATTTGAACTCATAACCTGTTGCATTCTGGTGAAACACCTTACTCATGAAGCTATTCAAAGAGGAGGGGAGCTACAAGTGAACATTCTGCCAACAGCATCCCCTACTCTGCAGCTCTTTGTGTCTGGCACACTTCTCACCACCCTAGTTATGACCCTGCATATATATTTACCATTTTTATGTGGTGAAGCATGTGTAGGCATGCAGTAGACTGGGATGTCATAGACACTAGAGTTTCTGTCACAGAGATGGTCTAGATTCTACTAGGCCAAGAGAATTTTTTTCTTTTGATAGATCATGTTTTCTGCTTCTCAGTGTGATTGGCCAGCAAAAGTAAGAGGCATTCACTGCCATTAAAAAAAGCTTCTAACATCTATTTAAGTAACACCTTCTAAATCACTGTACCCCCAACCCCCACTGCCCCTTTTAAACTTCAACAGGTTAATTTGTGCAAAAACAGTAATACATTTTACAACTGTATTAAACTAGGCACTTTACAGGACATTTAGCAAGTGTAGTATGACATATGATTCAAACCACTTCATGCAGTGCAATGTTTTGGACACTCACAGTTTAGTTTAGAGGATAGTTTAAATAATACTGAACCCACTTTATATATTTAGTAGCTACTGTGTGTTAGCAACTGCATTAAAAACATATTTTACCATTTTTATTTTTAAGTATTTTGTATCTCTTTTTGAAAGCTACTGTAATAAAATCTAGTTGTAAAAGGAAAAACAGTTTTTACCAACAGGACTGCAAACCTCAAGGAAGATATTAAAAAAAGTTTGTTCCCTTTGATAATGGCAATATGGTGTGTGTGTGTGTGTGTGTGTGTGTGTGTGTGTGTGTGTGTGTGTGTGTGTGTGTGTGTGTGTGTGTGTGTGTGTGATATTCATTGCATAAATAATTCAGTGGGTTGCTCGCCCTGCCCTTGAAAGTACCAGGTGAGACAGCCATCTAGGGTGCTCTACATTGGTTACAGTGGACAGGATGAGAAGTTCACAGAAGTGTAACATGCATTGAGAAATTACAGAGAAAAGAAAAAGATGTTTTATTTTGACATTGGAACAAAATCTTTTAAAAAGAACATCGTTGTATAAAGAATATATTAATGACCATCAATTCAGTAAACAACTTTGTCATCAGTAGTTTTGCACAGTTACTAGATTCTTCTAATAAAGAGGGTTTTTCTTTTTTAATTCTAAAGTTAGCTCAGAGAGATACTGTAGCTATATGGCTAGACCACTGACCTCAGGTGTCCTCTTGTTTAATAATAAATAATAATTTTATTTATATAGTGCTCTTTCTCCAACAGAACTCAAGGCGCTTTACAGACATCAAAAACAATGCACATAATACAGCAGATCTAAGTAATACAGCAATAGATAAGTAACACAGACATAATAGAAAATCTTAAGCACACAGAAAGCATAATGCATGATTTGTGTAGGCATTTTGGGTAATGACTTCCAAGGGTTGTGTATTCCACCCTCACAAGGTACCAAGTGCGGCAGCCATCTTGGGTGTACAGTGTAGGATTACCCAGAGTGGAATAGTCCACCCCTAGAAGAGATGACACACAATGGGGGTGATTTCAGAGTCCTAAAGTTCAGAGTAGGGTTCCAACAAAACCACCAGGTCCATGTATTTTTCATCCCATCCACAAGTGTACCATATGGGGCAGCCATGTTGGGCACACTTTCAAAGGATACACTATGGGAGGTGAGCCATACAAGGGCCCAGTGCATATATGGGAAAACTGACACTTGTGTAGTAGTATGGTATACTCTGTATGTAGGGCGCAATGGCAGGGTGTGCAATCAGTGGAGGTAAACATTACAGGAAAAGCACATGGTGTGGTGGAAGAGAGAAAAAAAAACCGGGGGAAAACAATTGCAGGTAAACAGTGGCAGAAGGAAAATTGGGTTAACATTATTTTGATAAGATCATAGTATGGGTGGGTATGAGAATGTGGGGGGCACACTCAGGATCATTGGGGATGTCCCTGCTGAGCCTGGTCCTGGTGCTGTGCCACCACAGTTCCCTGTTTATAAAGTGTTGAAACAGAGAAATTAATTCTAAAATAGTTGTCCATGTTAAAAAAAATATAGTGGTAGCAACCACTAAAAATAGGAAAAATTAAAATTTATCATATTGGTTTGTGAACAGAGGTAGCAAACTCTTAAATAGTATTTCAACAGATCATGATGCATTGAAATGAATGGCAATAAAAGTGAGGTTAAAGTTTGCTACACATGTAGCTGCTGTTTTAAATTGTAACACTATTACTGTTTAATGCAGTCCTACAGGGAGCCCCACTACCAAGTACCATGCTGGAGGCCAGAGTAATAGTTATACATAAGGAGGGCAGAGGCCCACGAATTTGCGCTAGCTACCGCCCCATATCCCTACTGAATCTTGATATTAAAATATATGCAAAGATCCTGGCCACCCGCCTCAACGGTGTGTTGCCTGAATTGATTCACTATGACCAAGTGGGATTTATACCAGGACGCCAGGCCAGAGACAACACTAGAAAAGCGATCGACACTATCCACCTATTGAATATTAGACAAACCCCATCTATTATCCTTTCCCTTGATGCTGAGAAGGCGTTCGATCGCATCTCTTGGCCGTTCTTACTGCAGACTCTTCAGGCGTTTGGGATATCGGCGAAATTTCTGACTGGGATCTCAGCACTCTATTCCTCTCCGATAGCAAAAGTTCTTACCAACGGGATACTGTCCCCCCCCTTCCCATTGACTAATGGAACTAGACAGGGTTGTCCTCTTTCGCCCCTGGTGTTTGCCATGGTCATTGAGCCACTAGCAGCTATGATAAGGAAGTCAGACAGTGTTCGGGGAGTGCAGATGGGCTCACAGGAGTCCAAAATCTCCCTTTTTGCCGACGATGTCCTCCAATCTCTAACCCAGCCGCAGTCTTCCCTACCCGCCCTATACAGGATTATAGAGGAATATGGTTCCCTCTCGGGATATAAAATAAACTACTCTAAATCAGAAGCCATGCTGCTTCATGTCCCTGGAGACCTTAGGCGCTCTCTACAGTCCTCCTTTGACTTACGTTGGCAAACTAATAAGATCAAATACCTAGGAGTCTATATTACCTCCCACTATAATTCCCTATACTCTGAAAACTTTCCACGGATACTGAACAAGATCAAATCAGATTTGATAAGATGGAGGACGCACATTATATCCTGGCTGGGTAGGATAATTGCCCTTAAAATGACAGTTATGCCACAACTTCTATATCTTTTTCAGACCCTGCCTGTGAGGGTCCCGGAGAAGGTCCTCAGGGATGCCCAGGCCTCATTTGTGAAGTTTGTCTGGAACGACAAACCCCCTCGGATTGCCTTTAATGTACTTCGACTTCCCCGCACTGCGGGTGGCCGAGGATTCCCCGATATCAAACTCTACTACCTGGCCAGCCAGCTCAGTCAAATGGTGGCTTCATTTGCACCCCGTGGCTGTATCGCCTGGGTTGATCTCGCCGCACTATCTATGGGATTCCGTTCACTGGCTTCGCTATGGGGCCTGGGCAAACCACACCGACTGGCCCTTAGAGACATCTCACCTTCCCTTAAATTTCACCTATCTACTTGGCACAAGTCTATTACGAAATACTGCTTATCCTCCCCACACTCCCCTCTTACACCCCTATGGGATAACCCAGACTTCCCTGCCGGGATCCCCCCCGCAAATTTACATCCTGGTTTAATGCCCGGATCCTTGTGGTCCACGACTTATCCCTTCAAGGCCAATGGATGTCAATAGATGTCATTAAGTCCAAATTCCCCTCACTGTCCCCTCCCTTCTTTGAATACTTCCAACTACGTCACTTCCTTCTATCCCTACCTCAGGCCGACGCCCAGCGGGACCTTACACCCTTTGAGTCTTTATGTCTTGCAAAACCCATAAGCAGAGGCCTAATCTCGAAAATATATACCCTGATGGTTGAGACCTCCTCCGGGCCGCAGACCCGCCACGAACGGGAGTGGGAGAGGGACTTGGCCCCCCCCCCCCCCCCCCGACGAAACCTGTTGGGAGGAAGTTCGGGAGGGAATTGCTAAAAGCTCAATCTCGACCCGACTCAAGGAGACTTCCTATAAATTATATTACAGGTGGTATTATACCCCTGACAAACTATCGCGGATGTTTCCTTCTGCCACCCCGGTGTGTTGGCGGGGATGCGGCCTACGGGGTACTCTCCTCCATATTTGGTGGACCTGCCCACGTATCGTTAACTACTGGAGGAGAGTGCTCGACATATTAAACTCCCTAGCAGGGCTTAAGCTTACATTAGACCCATGGATGTTTCTTCTGGCCCGGCCACACCCAGACCTTGACCCCCTACTGCAGGCATTCCCAACCACGGTCCTCAAGGCACACCAACAGTGCAGGTTTTAGTGATATCCAGGCTTCAGCACAGATGGTTAAATTAAAATATCTGAGGTACTAATTAAGTCACCTGTGTTCAAGCAGGGATATCACTAAAACCAGGACTGTTAGTGTGCCTTGAGGACCGTGGTTGGGAACACTGCCCTACTGAATAAATTATTTTCCCATATACTAGTAGCGGCTAAATCCTTGATTGCTAAAAACTGGAAAAACGCCGCTCCGCCCACGATCCCTGCCCTGAACAACCATATATGGTTTGTAGCCAACATGGAAAAAATCACCTATTACCTGCATGACTGCCCCCTCAAATTTGAATTAGTCTGGGGTCCTTGGTTAAATACGCGGTCCCCCTCAACTTAGGATTCAATCCTGGCCTTTAGTCCCATCTTATTGTCCCCCGAGTGGGTCGCACCTGAGTCCTCCCTCCGGACGCCGCCTCGAAATTTTGGGGCCTGACTATCTCTGCACTGCTTCATGTTATACAGGTATGCCCATTGTATGTGAAATGTTTATATTGCCTATAATTAATGCAGACAGTCCTGATATCGTACTTCCAATGTCGTTTAGAACGGATTTGTTGTCCCCTCTCTCCCCTTTTTCTTTCTTTCTTTTCTCTCTCTCTGTCCCCCCTCTCTCCCCCCACGTTACCTTCTGATGTTCCCATTTCCCCCATGATGCGCTCCTGTTTCGAGGAGATATTATGCTTATCTGTTAATTATATTCAAAATAATTGGAAAACTGACGCCTTGAAGACTGTTATATACATTTTATTATGCCATTGCTTTCTGTACCACATGTTGTCGACCTTTCAGTCTCTCATGGTGTGAATAAAGAAAACTGTTAAATTGTAACACTATTAGTAGTCACAGAGGAATTCCATGTGTTTGTACAAGTTTCAGAATTTTCAGGGGACTAAAATCTTTATTTATTATCGGTTATTTATATAGTGCACACATATTCCGCAGCGCTTTTACAGAGAATATTTTGGCCATACACATCAGTCCCTGCCCCAGTGGAGCTTACAATCTATATTCCCTACCACATGTACACACACACATTCACACTAGGGTTAATTTTTTTTCTTTGGGAGCCAATTAACCTACCAGTATATTTCTGGATTGTGAGAGGAAACCGGAATACCCGGAGAAAACCCACGCAAGTACGAGGAGAATATACAAACTCCACAGTTGGTGCCATTGTGGGAATTGAACCCACAACCTCAGTGTTGTGAGGCAGTAATGCTAACCATTACACCATCCGTACTGCCCGGAGAGTTAGCTATGCATTGTCTATATAATAAAACTGGCTACGGATAAAAAGTATGTAATCACATTGGAATTTAAAAAGTGTGAACTTACCCCGCCCACCAGTTTCAATTTACCCTCCTTACCACTGATTTGCACCTTGCAACCCTGCCCTACTCCTACTCCATGCCCTTGCACATGGGACAATGCAGTGATGTGCATGGTGCAAGGCACTGCCAGTTTCTGGTCAGTGCAGTAACATCTGGAAGAAATGAACTCAAGCCTTTGTATGAGAAGTTAAAAAAAGAGGAGAGAAGAGCAAAACACAGGGGCGGGAAAGAAACAGATTAGCAGAGACAGGCAGGAGAGCAAGACAGAGGAGGGATGAAGGGAGAAAGGAGTCAAGAGAGAGTTAAAGACACAGGAGAGAAAAATAAAGAAAAAGGGGAGAGACAGGAGAAAGAGTGTCAGGGAGAATAAAAAGAAAAACGAAGGAGGGAGGAGAGAGATTGGGAAGAGAAATATTGAATAATAGGGGGAGAAGAAAAAGGAGAAAACAGCTTTAAGTAGAGCTGAAGTGAGAGAAAAAGACTGGTTACAAATCAGGCCAATGTGTATCTCAGCCGACCCTATATATATTGATCACCCGTATAAACTGCACAATCCAGTGTACAGCTGAGTGATATACATGTAAGCACATCAGATGGGACAACTCCACTGACAGCCAGGAGCTCACATTCTACAGGTACACACTGAGCAATGTGGATAATATATTGCTCCGATTCGCATCAGAACAATATATCGTCCAATATATTGCCTGTTATGTATCTGGACTAAGAAAGAGAGGGAGTTAAGACAAAAATAACTTAGTGATGAACACTTAAGTGATTACATTTTAGAAAATACACAATTATAAATAATAATATCAGAACTCCGATTAATACAGATATTATTTACACTAGATTATACAAATACTAATTTAATTTGTGTATTATTATTATTATTATTATTATTATTATTAAAATGTATTATGTGAATGTATAGTGCATAATCATTTTTATGATAGCAAGTCTAAAATGGTCCTATACCTGTGTTTTACGAAGACAATGTGTTCGCATGAAAATGATTACCATGTTTAAGCAATTCATTTTTCTTTCTAGCTCTGTTTCATAAGCTGTCATGCTAACAATATTTATTCTTCTTACCGACTTCAGGGGTGGATATGTCTGTATTCTAAGGGGAGGGTTGCAAGATAGATTTTCCACAAATGTATTTTATGTATATGTGTGTAATAGACATGTACATCTAAGTCAGTGTTTTGACATTTTGCTCTAGATAAAGATGCTGATTTTCTGTATTATTCAGTAGCTCAGGCTGCCACAGTTTTGTTAGACATGAAACCCCAATTGTTAACACTGTGAAATATATAAATATTTATTAACTGCATTGGTGCAGTTAAGATCTCTTTAATTTGGATGTCACAAAGAAGTCTTGCACATGCACAGCTAGAATAAAACATACAAGTATTTTATTTGCAGCATACTGTACAATTAAAATGATTTAAAAATGTTATACCTTGATAAAGCTCTCGGTTTACATGCAACAAACAGTTTATCTAATTGACAAGGCTTTTTCATACATGTATATGTTTTTATTATGAGAAACATTAGCATTACATTGAAACATATAAGGAACATTTTATTAAGCAATGATATACTGAGAAAGCTGGGTACACACCATGCGATGGTGCGACCCAGCAGCGTGGTGATGGTATGTAATTACATCACATCCGCCTTACACGCTAAAATCCACTGTACAATGACACAATGTGTCATTACATGTGGCATGTAACAGCACTCTATCGGCCGTGCTGCACATCCAATGGGATGATTCAATGAACGGTGCTGGGGACAACATTATGTACAAACTATACGATGTGTATAGTATATCGTTCTGATCCGTGATATATCTTATAGTGTGAATCCATCTTACAGTAAGACTTTCTCACCGGACATTTGTCCAACATGCTGTTTTAGTTGCAGTACATAATTAAAAAAAACACCCCAGATGACAAAGTAAGGCAGTATGTACATATTGAGCATTTTGATTAAATATAGTTTGCAGTTGTTGATTTTATGTCTTAAGCAAATCAAAATAATTTTGTTTCGCTACTATGCTAAGTATCTTTGGAATGTTAAGGTGTGTACACACTAGGCGATAAAGTACGCAATATAGCTCATTTTTATCCTCCTGAGTGATATCACTTACTATTTCGCCCAGTATGTATGCTGCTGACGATGGCCTATGTGCAGCCCTGTGGGTCATTAACGACCCTCTGTGTCAGCCGTGCATGCAGCCCAATTTTGACTCATCGGCCAAAGCTGCAGGCGTGGCCCAGCTGTGACATGACTTCAATGTGCGATATCACTAGTGATATCGCACAGTGTGTATGCCCTTGTCAGGTGTCCCAGGCCGGGAGGAAGACACACTAGGAGATGCCGCTCATGGTGCACATCGCCTAGTGTGTACGCACCTTTAGATACTATTGTCACTTCC